>NC_043972.1:27359015-27502008 GCF_902148855.1 Sphaeramia orbicularis | reverse complement strand
TATGCTTCTGTTCCTGCATTTTGGTCCACTAGCAAAAAGTGCAATGAGAATGTGATCTGACCCAAATGAAAAAAATAAGTCCGCATCCGATCCAAATCAAATAAGTGGACCAAAGGACTTTTCAGGTGTGAATACACCCTTAATCTGCCTCTTTTCAACTCTCTGGAACAGGGTCAGTCTGAACTCATCAGACCACATGACCTTTTTCCATTGAAACACAGTTTCAGTGTTTATGTTCTCTATCAAACTGATGATTGTTTAAGAAATGAGTCAGTCAGAAACATATTAATCACTGCAGTAATTATCCAATATTAGGATCTTACCATTTAGTTTAGTTGAATCTAGGTTGGTGCCTTTTTCTTTTCTTTCTTTTAATTCTTTAGCTATGGATTAGGTCAATGAACATCAGTTATAAGTACCACTTTTCAATTTTGTCGGGGGCCAGGGGATATGTCATCGTATAATAGCTCTTAAATAGACTAAATGAGTAAATTTAGAGAGGTAGCGTTCCAATCTAATACAGAATTAAAATCTGTCTTGTTATTAGAAGCCAATTACCAAATGTAATAAGGGCTCCGCTTTGTGGTTTAAAATAACCATTTTGCACTCAGTCACCTTTCCATCTGAATATGCGACTCCTGAAACCAAACTAAACACTGTTCTCTTGCTCTCTCAACCATTATCTTGTCAGCATGAGGTCATTGTCTGATCCAAGCCCAACAATGTCATTTCCTTTATAAACAAGTCCAACTTCCTCTCGGGGGTCCATATCAGCTGAGCTTATCCTCTGGGGATTTTGTTTCAGAGTGTGCTTTCCTCCCTCCATATATAACTGACCTGAGTTTTATTCTCATTTTCCACAGCTGCACGAAGCTGACATTTTCTTTTGACTAAATTTTTGCTTAGTTTGAGCTGTTCAATCTTATAACACATCAGAGATTATCTGAACTATTCAACTTGGAGTTATTTTGGCCCACAGCGTTGTTTAATAGTTAAACAAAGTTTTACTGGGTCGTTAGTTGAGAAGTTTTACTGTCTGGATCAGCAATATACTGATGTTAAGCAACACATATGTAGAATTAAGCATCTTATTAAAAACTCTGTGTGCATATTTAAAGGAACTGCAGTTTTGTAAATAAGTAACGTGAAAGAAATGCCTATGAAATGGTTTTTTGGAGGTTTTATGGAGTGAGACACAGATGAAGCCTGCCTGCAACAACATGGGCTGGGCTGTTTGTATCCAGCCAAGGTAATCACAATCTAGATGAGTTTTAAAGCTGCAGGTTGCTGCTGGGGAAAAGGGGGCCCTGTTTTCCCTGCCAGCTTCTTCCTCACTCTGTTTCTCAGGGAAGGTTGATATGGGTTAGGAGTTTAAAACCGCTACACACCCATGTGTTTTAATAGTTCTCCACCACATGTGTTATCAGCTGAGCCATGAATGTGGGAAAGCCCCGCAGGCAGAATGACATCATGCCCTGTGTAAAACTAGATATAGTTTAACACACAAGGGTGTTACTGGGAAAATGCAGGAAATGAGAGAGATTGCTGAAAACAACTGAAACCAATGGAAACAAACAAAATACAGACCCCTGTATTTGGGAACGTCTGACTCTAGTTTTGGGCTTTTTGCTGTGTTCACTATAGAAATGTGCTTTTTACTTAAAGTTGTGCTTTGTTTGTGTTAGACCCAAGGTTATTATCGTTAACGAAAACTAATGAAATGATGAAAACTAGAATTGAAAAAACATTTTCGTTAACTGAAATAAATAAAACCTATAATTAAAAGAAAAAAATGATAACTAAATCAAACTGTATTGTGTGCTTACAAAACGAACTAAAACGTATAAAAATTATGGATAAAATTCCCTTCGTTTTCATCTTTGCCAATGTTGGATTGATACAAAATTGATTTATTTCGCTCTAGCAATTTTAGCTAGCGGCACCATACGGAACTTCACGGTCCATCACTTCTCGTCACTTGTCGTTTAGACTCGTCTTCTCGTCCCTACTCTACCTGGAAACATAGAGACTAAAGTTGGGAGAAAGCAGCAGAGTCCTGTTTGGGATTAGTTTGAATACGACGGTGAAGAAGATAAAAGGTACGACAAAACTAAAATTAATACTATAACTAAACTAGAACTAAGCATTTAGAAAAAAAAAACTAATAAAAACTAGCAAGCCTGCTCTAAAAACGAATTAAAACTAACTGAATTAGAGAAAAAAAAGTCAAAACTAAATAAAACTAAACTATAATGAAAAATCCAAAACTATTATAACCTTGGTTAGACCTAGTGCAATTCCAGCATAGCTGACTTTTAGCAGTGAGATATGAACTCCTTCTCTACATATGTCATTAATTTAGTCTTATTGGTCGAGCAGTTCAAAAGCAGATTTCTTTAACTTGTGGTTTTTTAAGTAACAGACAGGAGTGAAAGTAGAAAATGTCAAGGACGATTGCTGCTGCTTATTTGAAGAAGTATCTCTTTCTTCTAAAAACAAGATAAAACTTCATATTTTTCAGTGTAACACTCCATCAGTCATTACATCATTCTTAAATCTCATGTCCTTAAACCATATAATAAATATTTTCTAGACTAGATGTTTTTATGTTTCTGTAGATGAACACATCATACATGTGTGACCTTGGTACATGACTGTTTTTTTTACTTTATTTTTCTTTTTTTACGACTGCAAATTTATGCAATGGTGTAATAAAATGTTTTTCGTCTTAATCACAAAGGGAAGCTGAGCCAATGTCTTTCCAATCTGTGTACATTAATGGTATCAATGCTAATAGCTACAATACAGACGTTAAGATTTACTTGCCTCCACACATTAAGGGTTATTGATTAAAATGGGGTAAAACTACCAGCAGTATGCATTCCAAGAGAAGTAGTGAGCTGAGCATGTTGTTAAACTTTAAAAGGCAGATTGCATCATCATCGCCATCAACACATGACCACTGCACTGACCATCACCACCACTCTCACCGCCGACATCATCATCATCATCTCTGAGAGCTCAGCACTCTTGCATAAAGACTTTGAGATTTAAGGCCCCTTTGGAAAGATGACATCATTCTTTTCCCCCTATAACTCTCTAGTGTGCAACTGACAGAGCTGAGGAGCAGTGGGGTGGTTTTGTAAATGATGTGATGTGTTGGCATCTTTGCAGGAATTGTCAGCTGCTTTGCTGTCTACATCTCACAGAAAAGACCCTGTAGGAAAGTTGACATCATTCTCATGCTGCGGAACAATAACTGGCACCCCAAATCCTCTGACATAAAATTGACATATGTCTGGAAGAGAAAATGACAGCAAAGGAGATTATTGGCCCTTCTGCAAGACTCGTCAGCTGTTTGGCGTTCTGGAAATAAATGGAAGCAATAGAAGTGTCTTAGAAGAGCTGCAGACTTGCCAAAGACACAGTCCATGAACTGTGACTATAAGGCTTCAAACCTTCCTCATGAAATGCTGTCACACATTTTTCCTGCCATGTCTTAAGTGTATCTACACTGTAATGTCTAAAATCGGTTAATAGCCCTCTGGAGTGTGACCTCAGACAGCCATAG
This sequence comes from Sphaeramia orbicularis, assembly GCF_902148855.1. NCBI lineage: Eukaryota > Metazoa > Chordata > Actinopteri > Kurtiformes > Apogonidae > Sphaeramia > Sphaeramia orbicularis. The sequence goes on along the minus strand of NC_043972.1, from coordinate 27,498,437 downwards.
GGCTAAATGACATAATTCCCAGACATTGGAAGCACAATGTAATACTTGAAACTGGTTTTAAAAAAAAAGGGAAATGAGAAGGTCAAAAGCAGGCTGATAATCAGAACCACAGAGGGGAACTTAAACGCATCCTGTTTTGATCTAACTGCAGAATTGAACCTCTTCCACTCCAAATGGTTTTAATTTGGGAAGTAGATTAGTGAAGCTCGAGGCAGGGACTCATCGGCCATGAGTGCTGGAGGGAATCATTCAACTGTTCAACTGTGTCAAAGTAAAAGCTAAAGTGCTACAGGCAAAAATGAATGAAATCCTATTGGTTGTGGTAATGCTAACCCATCTTACATCAGTGGTTTGCAGAATTCCTCTGGTGGATTAGAGCGCTAAAAGTGACAGTGCGGTGGGAAATGATGACCGTAGCACTAGAAAGGTATGTGTTCGTCAGCAGTTTCCTAAAGAAAGAGGCAAGGGAAAGGGAGAGGAAGAGGGTAGAGGCAGGTGTTTTTGTGGTAGATGTGCTGCACGGAAAATGTACGTAAATGACACACGCATGCTCATACACACAACTATAGAAGGTGCATGAGTAATTTATTGTTTTATCCCTTATTTTTGTTTTCTTAAGTGCAGTTTTCTCACTTAGATACTTCAGATGTTTCACCATAAGATTCTTGGAAAACAAAACAATCCCTAGTATTATTTTTATTGTCTGAAAAGTAAAGCTAAGTGTTTACACAAGACAATTCCAGCCCCTTCCAGTTGCTGTCGATTCTGCTATTATTTACACACTTGATGTCGCTGTTATAAAACCACTCAAGAATCAATCAGTGTATCTTCACAGTCTGTTCAGAGTCGCTCAAGATGTTTCTGCAGCTTCAACATGACTGGAGTTGTAGTGATTTCCAGCTCTTTTAGTACTTTTTCCACACTATTCTTAGAAAAAGAGGTGGAATGTGCTCAGATAATGGCAGTTTTTGGTGTTTTTGTATTTCATGATGAGAAAGATGGAGTTATTCATTCATCTTCTGAACCCACTTTATCCTCACTAGGGTTGTGGGGGGTGTTGGAGCCTATCCCAGCTACCTATGGGTGAAGGTGGGGTACACACTGGACGAGTCGCCAGCTCATCGCAAGGCTGACATATAAAGACGAACAGAATCACTCTCGCATTCACCCTTATGAGTAGTTTAGATTAATCAATTAACCTCTCAGTGCGTGTCTTTGGATGGTGGGAGGAAGCCGGAGTACCCGGAGAGAGAACCCACGCAGACGCGGGAGAACATGAAACTCCACACTCCATGGTTGGAATCGATGAAATGAAACTCCACACTCCATGGTTGGAATCGAACCCAGGACCTTCTTGCTGTGAGGCTAGAAGGTCGTCTTGCCCAAGATGCAGTCCACTGAGTCATTTCAAACAGAACTATATTACTGTATTATTTTCACAGCAAACTGCAACTGTCTTGACTTATAAAATAATTTCTTGAATTGATAAATATCATATACGTAAATGGTGGCACAGTTAAAACAGGACCTCTCACTATTGACTGCTCTTACTATTTTTTTTTTTTTTTATCTGAAGTTATATTCCATATAGAACATGGAAAGGGGCAGGAATTCACCATTTCTAGTCTCACTTCACCACCCATACATACATACATACATACATACATTGAAAAACATTAACTTAACCCTTAGGGGTCTGAGCCTATTTTGGCTGTTTTTGAGTACTTTTGATTTTGCCTTTATATATAAAGAAATGTTTCCTATACCCACGTTTGTTTGTTTGTTTTTTTTCAGCACAACTTCATCTATCTGCCTATTATTTTTTTCATTTTACCCTACTATATCAACAAAAAAGGCCAAAAAACACACAAAAAATATAAAATCTGATTTGAAAAATGTATATAATGTATTGCATAAATAACACAAAGATGCTTAACGAACCTTTTCAAAGACTTTAAAAGTGAATATTGGTTCCAAATATTAGGTATATAAAATCAAGATTGTAATAAATTAAAACTATACTCAAATATTTGACCTAAAAGCATATCTTTACATAGGTGCCCCCCCCGCCCCCAACTCCGGTCCTCCCAGTTTCCGCATTCGGTTCAGGTGGGGGTCACTCTCACCCTTACCTGTAATGCTAATGCAGTCTGTGGATTAGAATCCGCAGATTCAGACAGTTTTGTCCCTAACATGTCCCTAACATCCAACTCAGTTTCGTTGATATACTGTACATTGTGCTGTGCTGTCAAATGACAAAAAGGCAGTTCTATTCTATTCTATTCTATTCTATTCTATTCTATTCTATTTTTCCGGTTTTGAAAAGGGACAAAAAATGTTGAAGGGTATGGTCAGAAATATAACAACCCCCCACCTCATTTTCATCCTTTTACTCATGTTTGTTTGCTCTGGGTTCAAAACATCATATCTCCAGTTGTATTTGCCTCTATAAACATCAAATAAAAAGTGGGAGTGCGTTTCAAGTCCGCACTTTCATATGCAATTGCCCCAGTGGTCTGTGTGACCGACCTCCGACTCTACGATATGTTGAAATGTCATGTGATTGAGTCATGGGGCCGTGACGGTGGACCCCCAAGGGTTAATAAACCTGTTTTGTCTAAATTCAGATTGCATTCGAAGACTGACAGAACATTGCTTTCTAGGTTAGATTCTTTCTTGTGAATGTGTTGTACATGTGATCACAGGATGAGCTCCATACTAATCTGTATAAATTAGAATTTCTTGAACTCACTGTATGTCTGGGTTCATGTGGGTTACCCCGGATCAGGAAGGAGAATGAGTTCCGCCTGTCATTGTTGAGACCATGGGATATTACTAACCACACTGAAGCGCCTGGGGGCATTTACAGTCTGACTCATGGATATAAAATGAATCATTAAGATGCAACACAGAAAGGCATTGTCTGACAGTTTAGTTGGCATCTACATCTACCGGTGGGATCCAACATACATGAGATTGACTCAGTCCTCTAAGGGGTGATGTCGTCACCGTCTGAATAATGAAAATGTGATGCCTGAGGTGTTCTGTATACCTCATCCTGTCTTTAGCTGTATCCTAAGGCATTATATAGCTTGGTGTGTGGACACGAGTGCATCATGCTGAGTCTATAGTGGGAAAGAGTGTTATTCTGTTTTAATTCACGTGAGTCATTTTAGTGATACCACATGACTCATTTACTGAACTCCATGAAGCAACTTCTGCTTCGAGAAGTGAGGAATTTGTTTTTCCACGTGGCCACATATAGCTCCGTACGGTGAGAGGAGCGTCAGCCTTCATGCAGGAATGTGAAGGCATCATCTCAGAGCCATACCTAATTACCTTTGAGAAGTGTTGAGACAAGAGCTACTTCCACGCAGTCACATGCCTTCATTATATTTTGGTTTAGGTGTATTTTGGGCTAAGCTGTGAAGCTGAGTATTCAAGAGGTATGTGGCTGAAGATTAAACTCTTGAATGGCTGATAGACTGCATGGCCTTTGTGTGATTGAAAGGTCACATTAAGGTCTCATCTCTCGGAAGTCTGAATCATTATTGAGATCCTTTTTTGTAGACACACACACACACACAAACACACACACATACTTATTGTCTTCCTTCCTGCGGAATGACAATGCTTCCTTGTTTATCCAGTTGCCATAAAAACACAATCAAGCTCAAGTCAACACTGAATGACTCCCAACAAGCTGGATTATTGCTCTAATTAAGCTTTAATAAGCCCTTATTAACGGCCGCAGGCCTCGTTAGGCGGTTCATTAAGTCATTTCATCCTTTTATTCCTTCATTAAGTCTCTTTTTCTTCTCTCTTTTCTTTTCAGGGAGTGTGGAGTGGTGAGGTCTGGGAGATCATGACCTTAATTCTCTCCAAGACAGACGGTTTAATTAACACTGGAGGAATCCTCACTGGCTCACGACCACTACAATGATAATGTGGAGGGAAATTAGATTGCTCAGGTAAGCCACTAAGCTAATGTGTGTTTATTGGCAATGCACACTAGTAACCTTTAAAATACTGTAAATGTGTGCTGTTTCTATGATATAATTAGATTCTAATATAAGATGTATGAAAACAGGCAGGCGGCATAAAATTAATATTTCTGTAATTTTAGTAGTATTTTGGAGAAATGTCTCATAATTATCTACACTGGTTCCATTATATTGTATTAGGTCTCTTTTTTCAACCAAGCTTTTGCATCAGGGACAGATTGTAACACACATGCAAGGTAATTAACACAATTTGGGCAAGAAAGAATATTAAAATTACCCATTACATGAAGATAGCTATTTTACCCATGCTTCCCTTCCTCACCACATTCTTTTAGTTATGAACACAGTTTGCAGTTTTCACAGTATTCTGCTCGTATGTCACTCATGAGTAGGAAATGTCAAGCTGTTGATTTCATAAACCTGCAAAATCAATATCACTTTGAAAGTGAAGAGGATGAAACATGGAGCAAATGATCTTCCATAACCTCACCTGAATTTTAAGTTTTCATTCTGTTTTAGGCTTGACCTTCATTGCATTTTATCTGCTCCACTAGTGTAAAATATTGAATAAATTATCCTTTCACCTTAATAGTAGTGTGCCACTTAAAGGGGTCATATTTTACTAAACCCACTTTTATTAGTCTTTGGTTCATTTATTTGTGTATTTGGACTCTAATAGTTCATAAAGTTTGAATTTGAACCCTCCAGGTGCTGTAAAGCTATCTTTATATTCATTTTTGGCAAAAACTGAGTGGATTTCTACAACCTGTTTTAATTCCTGCTTATTTTGTTATGTCTATAACTAGCTACGTCATGACATTTGCACATATAAGGTCAAGACTTCCAACGAACATTTCTCTGAGTACGCCATAATTGTTTGTCAGCAGCAGCAGTTGTAGTAAAAACTGAAAATATGTCCAAACTTCAGCTGATTACCTAAACTGTTTAGGCTGTTTTCACACAGCGTATTCAAGTTTGTATCCGAGTACACTGGACCCCAAAGTCTGCTTAATTTTATTGATGTCAGTGCAACCGTTCCGTGCTCGAGTCCAGTTGAGAAGATAGTCCTGGGTCCAGACTGCCTGTACTCCAGCACGGAATGTCGCCGTGTGAATGCGATCCATGCCCGAGACTGGTAGTGACCTAATCACATTTCCGACAATGGAAGTAGGTTAAACACCACAAGACCATAGATGGCGCCCCTGTTGTCTCCTGAAAAAACCTCAGATCCGCGTAGCCCGGGCTCGCCATATCTACCGAACCACTCGGTGATATATCAGGGACAATGACGGTCACTCCGCTTCTCTTTGCCTCAAACAGGCTAACAGATGAAACAGGACAATACCCAAACGAACTCAACCCTCTTATGATGGGATAACAGTGTGACTCATTGACCCACATATTTATCGTTATTCTTTAATTTTTGACACTGTCCTGTCTGTACTAGTTGACGTCTCTTGTTTCGTATGTCTTTACTTTTTTGTTTTACTGTCTGTTTGTTAAAAAATGTAAAATCTGTTAAAAATAAAGTATAAAAAAAAAAACAGGCTAACAGATAGGTAAGGGTTTGTCTTCTTCTAACTTCTGCGTTTGTTGAATAGCTACAGAATTCCTTCCACATCGCCACCTACTGTTTCGGCCCTGTAACACCCATTCGTACTCGGTCACAGGCTACGGTATGTGCTTGTGAACGCAACATCTGCGAAAAAGGTGTGAACATATCCAAGTACAGTACGGACTGGAGTACGCTGTGTGAAAGTGCCCTTAGTTGTCGATTGAATGGGACAGAGCAGCACAGTCAACAACCTGGAGGGGGTGGGGCATGAAGTGGCTCATTTGCATTTAAAGGGCCAGCTCTCCAAAATGACCTTTCTGGTGTCATTACTCAGAAATAGGGTTGAAGATGGACCTGTGGAGTTGAATTAATGAAGAATTCAGACCCAAGCATAGCATTTACAGTTTATGTAGACCACAGGGAAATGTTTTAAAATGCATAATTCCATTTAAAAAAAGCAAAATATCGCTCCTTTAATATCACTTAGTAGCAATGTGGAACATATGATTGTCAAAAACCACCAACTGTATCATTGTAAAATTAAAAGTATGAATAAAACTAGTAGGTGCACAAAACATGGAAAGTGTCCCACATATGCACATCGCAGCAGAGCTGTATTTCTTAAAAGCTGTCTTTAAAATTATAACATGAAAGCAAAAAAAATGTGTCTGTTTGAGGTGAAATGTTCTTACTTGCAAAGCTCAGAGGGTAAAGATTACAGTTAGTAACACCTGCAAAGCTGAATGTGTGCAGTGCAGGGGGATTTCCAGGCCTGTGTGGAATATTCAGAGGTGAACCTTGCACTGAGAGACTTTCTTCCTTTTTTCATGTGCCAAAAAAACAACATGTCAGAGACTGTTTGCTGTTAGCAATGAAAAAAAAAAAGTTATGCCCCAGGGAGTCTTAAGGGCAACAGGTGTCTTAGATCTCTGAGCATAATAACGCAGTTTCTTACCGCATACAAATTTGTTTAAATTAGAATCTTCTGTATGAATATAGATATTTCTGTCTCGTACTGTAGAGACAGTAGACAAACAACCGTAGAGGAAACCTTCGCTGCGCTAGGTGGGTGTTGGCGCAGGTGTGTATGGAGGCAGACTGTGATAAAACACTGAACCCATAACACATGGAGCTTGGTTTCTATTTTGACTGAAGAAGGGGTGTGTTTGCGCTTACACGTGAAAGTGTGAGAGACAGGGCGGGTAATAAATGCGTGTGTGTGCGTGTGCGCATGATGATGTGTTTTCATGTTTATTAGCAGTTTGGACCCTGCTGAGGTGACAGATGTTCATGGCAGAGACGGGCAGAGATGTCCAAATTAATCCACTGATGTGTGTGTGAGTGTGTGTGTGTGTGTGTGTGTTTATGTGGATTTTTCATGAAGTCAGAAAAGCTGTCCTTCACCTATTTCCCTGATGGCAGAGTGTGTGTGTGTGTGTTTATTTGTGTGTGTTGACATGATTTAGTGCAGGTACTGTACGACTTCCACCATCAGCCATAAGATGATTGAGTTTCCTGAAGGTTTAGCAGATGTCCAAACCCCAGGATTCGCCCCAACTCTTCCGCTTACTCTCTTCATTTCTTTATGGTTGTGAAATTTCTATCAACTTTTATATCTGGGTCAATTCATCTATCCTTCTTGAATGTCATTGTTTTTACTAATTGTCGCAGCGGATCATTTATTTGACCTGCTTTTGGGAAAACAAATGCAAACCACCTATACATAAACACACCTACACACCTTCACACAGCATACAGTACATTTACCGTATATAGCCACATGCTTACCACAGTCTGTTGAGGTTGACAGAGGATGCAGTAAATATGCACCCACACACGGTTAGAATAACACAAAGAAGTATTCTGTGAGGTTGGGATGTAATGTGAAATTACAGCTTCTGCAATACACATGGGAAACACACACACACACATACACACACACACACCCTGATATGTCAAGTGATTAGTTACACAAGTTGAGCCATACAGTTCATTAAAAAGCAGAAGCACTGTAACAGTTTGTATCTTTGTGTAGAGAGAAATGAAACTTGTGGGCAAGAGTTGAAGCCATATAAGAGTCGGTTGTAATATTTTTGTCTTGTTTATTACTTTGAAAAACACACAGAGAAGATTACACACGAATTAAAAGCGAGATAGCGAGATTTGTGTGTAATGGAAGAACTGTTTTGTAAGACGTTAAGCAATCGAAACAACACTTAAAATTAGAACTTTTGTATTAAGACGCAAAATTACATGTAATTATTGTGGGTAGCGGCTAATTTAATGTAAAGTATTTGATTCTTAGTCAGGAAATTAGGGGATACACTTTAGACAACAAGATCACGGTATGCAACTTTGTCTGCTGACCCTTAGCTGTGTTATTTAATTGGCTGTAATTGTAGCTGTAGTCTACTCAGTCAAAGCAATCAAAGGCAAGCAATTACAGGACACTGGTGACCAGCCCTAGAGGCATACATGTGCATATGGGTATGTGTGTGTGTGTGCAGCTACAAAATTCACAACTGACACATGACACACACATGCACATGCACACAAATACATTCACACACAGCCTTCACAACCAGGCAGTCACCCACACATTTCCTGCGTGTTTCATGTAAGATGGTCTTTTCTTCTTTCTCTTCTGTTTGGAGAGGAAGTACAGGCCTAATGACTTTTCCTATGCGTCACAAACACAGCATGTGGGAGGCAGACAGCCATACTGCACATGTGCTCATGTGCGAAATGTTATACATATATGCATGAGACTGTGAAGAGGTTGACACATGCAGGTTTTTATGCATTTGTTAGAGGTTTCATGAGTATTTACGAGTTTTGTGTTTTTGAGAAAGTTCTAGTGCTTGTGTGTTCGTTTCGGGGGGAAGAACGTTAGGTGTCTGTTTATGCCTTCGCAACAAATGTGCACACTTAGCAACTGTTAAGTGTTTTTTTTGTGAGTGTGGAAAAATAACTTTGTCTCTGCCTACCTTATGTTTGTATCACTGTGTGCACTTGAGAAACACTTCTGTATGTGCTTTTAATCAAGCGTGACCATACATTATTACATGTGCATGCGATAAGTTGGTTTTTGAGTAGGTTTCTTGCTTGAATGTTGTAAACATCGCCATCACAGACCCTCACACAGTTGGTAAAATTCACTGTTTGTCTACCTTTCATTCTACCCTTACCGACCGCACCGGTTCTTATCCATATTTTATTTCTTTGGAGAATTAGTGTGTACTTCAGTTATCATGTGAAGTTGTAATGCATCACATATTTATGATGGATACAGCCAATACTTCCCTTGGCATTTTGATTTGTGTCCTGCTACATTTTTAAAGCTTTGAAACAGAACTCTACCCGAAAATCAACAAACGCTGCCTGTCAAAAGCACACTGTTTTTATGATTTTTGTTTTGTTTTTCTCTACAATACAAATTTACTAAATATTGTTGTGGTCAAAAGTTTAAGAGGCAAAAAGAATACTTTCAGTTTTCATCCTAAAGTAATATTCTAACTTATTTTTAATTTTTATTTATTCTTATGAAAACAGAATGGTTTTGTTAGCAGTAAGGTGAGATTTATTCATTTATTTATTTATTTAGAATATTCAAGGAAACAAAATAAAACAAAATGAAGCAAATTAGGGCAAAATCAACAAACACTGCCTGTCAAAAGCACACTGTTTTTATGATTTTTGTTTTGTTTTGTTTTTCTCTACAGTACAAATTTACTAAATATTTTAGTGGTCAGAACTTTAAGAGGCAAAAGAAATACTTTCAGTTTTCGTCCTAAAGTAATATTCTAACTTATTTTTAATTTTTATTTATTCTTATGAAAACAGAATGGTTTCATTAGCAGTAAGGTGAGATTTATTTATTTATTTATTTATTTAGAACATGCAAAGAAACAAAATAAAACAAAACGAAGCAAATTAGGACAAAATCAACAAACGCTGCCTGTCAAAAGCACACTGTTTTTATGATTTTTGTTTTGTTTTTTCTCTACAATACAAATTTACTAAATATTGTTGTGGTCAAACGTTTAAGAGGCAAAAAGAATACTTTCAGTTTTCGTCCTAAAGTAATATTCTAACTTATTTTTAATTTTATTTATTCTTATGAAAGCAGAATGGTTTCGTTAGCAGTAAGGTGAGATTTATTTATTTATTCATTTATTTATTTATTTAGAACATGCAAAGAAACAAAATAAAACAAAACGAAGCAAATTAGGACAAAAACAAAATAACATTTAAATGTACAGAGTCTATCTTCAAGTACGTGCAAATCTGAATTTTGCATGGTCGACAAGGAGTCGGAAGAAGTATAAACTTAGAGATTACTCTTTAGAGTTCACCAATCATTACTTCTTGAGTAACACATTCCAGTTAAAGCAAAAGACTGATATATCACTTCATAAATACATCTGACAGCTGCAATATTCCCTCTCAGTAATGAATTACATCATTAAATAAAGTCAAACAATCACATGTCTTGCTCTAAACTGAATCTACGGCAAGAAGAACCTAAATCATTCTTCATGTGTTGCCATAGTGAAGCCTTTGGTTCCCCAAGCTACTGCGTACAGTTCATGTGGGGCCACAGGGAAGTGTTTTGCTCAAAACGAGTACCCATTCAAAGACCACGGTTGATGCTAAGCTACGAGCAAGTGACTATTGAAACATTATTTTAGGTGAAATTAAAAACAGAGTCAAAAACAATCTTTTGATTGGATCCTAGGCCTTTGCTGAACTCTTTCTCCAAACTCATCAGTCCCCTTCTCTACCTTTGCTCCCTGGTGCCAACTCTATCATTTCCTTCACTATGTCTTTGGCTTCTAAACACTCACTTTTCTGTTTCCTTCCATATCTTTTCTATTTTCCACCTCCCCCTCTTGTTGCCCTTCTATAACTCTGTCCTCAACCTTCATTCTCTCCACTCAACTAACACCAGTAGCTGCAAATTTCAACGCTTTCCCCGATGTTTCTTTTTCATGTGCACCTCTCTATTATTGTCTCTCAACACTTCCCTCTAATATCTCACTATATTATTTTATATAATGAATATTTGTGTCCCTTTGTCTGGAAAACCATCTTATTTTTATGCTATTGACAAGGGGGTGCTAACATTAATGCAAACGTGATTTGAGTTTCTAGAGCAGGGGTGTCAAACTCATGTTATTTCAGGGGCCACATACAGCCCAATATGACCTGCGGTGGGCCAGATCATTAAAATAATAACATAATAATACATAAATAATATCAATTCCAAAATTTATATGTCTAATTTCTATGTTTTAGAGTGAAAAAAGTAATCTATATGATCAAAATTTCTACATCTACAAACTATCTTTTAAATAAATATGGAAAAACATGAACCATGCATGACCAAAATGAAGTTCATTAAGAAAAAAGGTGCAATTTTAACAATTTATGCCATTATTTGGTCTCAGCTTTTCATTTTTACATGTTCGTTACAATGTAGAGATCACAGTGGATCTACAAATGCACAAAACATTTAATAACAGACAGAATATTGGTACAATTACTCTTAAATCTCTTAAGACATTTCAGGTTGTTCATATTTGTTCAGGTTTTTCACATTTGTTGTAAAAGGCTAGTCTGTAAATGTTAACATTTTTGTGTAATTTAACTTTTTTTTTTACACTAAAACAAAGAAAAATATTTTATTTTTGTTATTTATACTTTATTATGATAGTATTTTATTGGTCTGACCCACTTTAGATAGAACTGAACTACATTTATTTTGACATCCTTGATTGTTAATATCTTCAGTGTAATTTTGTATTTCACTAATTCATCTTGCGGGCCGGATTGGACCCTTTGGTGGGCCGGTTTTGGCCCCCGGGCCGCATGTTTGACACCCCTGTTCTAGAGCATGACTGGAAAATGATCAAATATTGTTTTACAAAACCTGCTGCAATTCATCGCATCATTGCCATTTGTTGTTATTCATCAACTCACAGACCACAAGGGGGCACTAAAATAAATGGGGCTTGGTAATCCAGCTCTAATTTTTTTCTCAGTTAATTAGATCTCAGGTTAAAAAGAAACACTGGTGTACACCATGCTAAGTTGGTGACTATGACAGATTTCCAAGTTTCTTTTTATTTAATAAAACACTTTTTTTTTCCTTTGTAGTTTTTGTTACTAGCGTCCTCTAATCAGACTGTAAAATAACTTTTGTACACAATCCTTGAAAAAATGTCCCAGTTTACCCAGTTAGTGTTCTAATGCTTAACATTAGCACACATCTGATTTCTCAGGTTCTCGCAGTTCCACCCGTTTTGTTCAAATATGGTCACTTCTAACTCCAAACAATCCAACCACCAAAAAATCACATGGCCTTTCAGAATTAAATGGGTCACGTCACAGTTCCTTTGTCCACTGATTATTGAGAGTTTATGGTCTAAGCTGGAAATGCTTTGAGAGAATTGCAAAAGCTGATGTTTCATTGTTTATTATTTTGGATGAAACACAATCTCCAAATGACAGAAGGGTTTAGACTTTTGTCATGCATATGTTTTTAATTCAACATTTATTGTGAATACACTTCTCGGGGATGCAGTAACATGTGCATATTATTATTATTATTATGTCTTAAAGATTAAGGTTGTTATCCAGAATATAGTTTTCCGCCTGTCTGTCTGGTTGTTATCATTTTGTTTCTGCAGCATAAGAAGAAAACTATTCAGTGTTTTTTCACCAAACATGCTACAGTTTTTCAGTTATGTGTTGGTCCTATGCTATTTGGTTTGTTGACATTTGTCATCATTCCATTTCTGGATCAAAATTACAATCCATTTGATTTGCAGTAAGCTATTCATAAACTAATCAATTTTCTACCTCGCTGTCAGTGGGCAAAATCAATGAATCTGAGGTAATATTGTCAGTTTTGTGGGGTCGTGGGATATGCCGTTCTCTGATTGGACATGTTTAAATGCTCTTTCTTTCATGTTCCTATAGGATTTATGGCCATGAAAACCTGTTGTGTCAAAGCATACATCACTAACTGTATAAATCTAAATCAGTCCCTCCAGAAAAATGCGGGCAAAAATCCTTAATTATGCGATGGAATATGTAGGGGTTTTATGTGATTTTTTTGCTGTGAAATTGTGGGAATTTGCAAAAAATGCGCAAAGTTGTGAAAATATGTGGAAACTGGAAAAGCATGCATTTCAATTAAAAAACTGATTCTTCTCTCACACCCTGTTCTACCTCGGCTACTACTAAATAAAAAATGCCTAATTACATCCTATGATAAGCAAACATACAAAAAGCATGCACTACATCACAGAAAGTGCTGGTTCTGTTTTAGTTCTTTATTTTCTAAGCATGAGTCAAACATGGCCTTAACATTCCTGAGTCATAAGTGTTAAAAATAAAATAATTGCCTTCTTCTTCACTAAAGTGAGGTAGAACAAGCCATCTGTTTCAAGGCTATTACAGCCTTTATGTTCAGAATATTATTATCGCTGGAACAGAAACCATTTTCAAATGTTTTGCGATCAAAAAGTGGCTCTAATATGGATTTTCTCTGATGTTCCAATGTACAGTTGCATGGGGTGTAAAATAGTATGAATCCGTTTTTTGTTTTGGACATCGAGGTACTGGTTTACTCTGTCTGTGTTTTGCAGATATTTTTGTCACCAAATGAGCTCCATTTTTTATCATCTTGCAGGATTTTTTCTGAGGCCCGCGGTTAGTTTACCTCCTGTGGACGCGCGAGCCGATGACGTTGCGCATTGCATATTACATCACTACTTATGTCAAGTTACAATGCAATATGTTTGTAGACTTTATTTTGAAAAATGCATGGATTATGAAATCATGTGAGCCCCGCATATTTCATGTATTTGGTTTGATTATGCATTAAATTATGCAATTGCATAATCATATTTTTCTGGAGGGACTGATAAATCATTATAACACAACAAGAGAAGCCTATATTGGACCATTCCCATTAACCCATAAAGACCCAGTGCTACTTTTGTGTCAGTTCCCAAATAAATTTTTTATCTATATTTAACTTTTCTTAAGTGATTTCTCACCATTTATTATAATATTATCCTCTTTAGTTTGAAGTTTTTCAGTGAAAATCATGTATTTTCTCATATTTAATTTACTGATCATGTCAATATTCATAAAAGCTCAGATTAAAGTTGATTGTTATATCAAAACAGAGAAAACTGAAGAAAAAGTGATTTTTTCAGTAAAATATGTCATTAATTGAACATAAACCCAGTGTCTCCATCCACTGTCATTGATCCAACTCCAGGGGTTTTACTGGTGAATCAATGTTGTAGAAGATGACGGTGTTTCCACGTTCACTCTGGAGCCTCTGAACGTCCAAATGGGTCATAACTGATGACCATGTAAAGATGACAAACTGTATTTTAAACCAGTTATTTACATGTATTGATAGAATTAGTGCAATGGTTCCCAACCTTTTTTGGCTTGTGACCCCATTTTAACATAACAAATTTCTGGCACCCCCAGACATTCAAAACGGAGACTTTTTATTTTTTTTGGCTAAAATTAATTTGTTTTTGATCATGTAATAGTTTGCTATACTATGTTGCAAATAAACATTAATTTTAGATGACATTTAGTCTAAATAATGTATAATATTATGGACGGAGGCAGAAAAGCCAGGTGTAGATTACTGCACAAAGTGAGAATTTTATTTTCCTTGGTCAGGATATGTACAGTCAGTCCAGCTTGGATTTACAAGGCTGATAATTAATACTGAACAAACAAGAACTCAAACTATGAATTATGAAAGAGCTGCAGCATCTGAAACCGACCACAATGAACATTTGAAAGATAAACAGTACCACAGTGCTTCAGTTTCAGCTTCACAGTTTGTCATGTCTGTTATGTATTGGGATTGTCTCTGTCAACTCACAATATAGTTTTTATTTTTATCAATTACAAGAAATTTCAGGCGACCCTATTTGAATTCCAGGCGACCCCAAGTGGGGTCCTGACCCCAAGGTTGAAAAACACTGTATTAGTGGATGAACAGGCATTTAACGGTTTAGATCAGTAGATGCTTTTGTTCTCCAGTGGCTGTTTGAGTCTTTATGGGTTAATGTATTCATGGCTGTTCATCCAGTCGTAATGTTCCTTCCTTTTCACGCAGTAAAATCATAATTTTGAAGACAGGAAAATATTCTCAGTCAGTAGTATTTTATGCTGCACCTAATTAAATCATGATTTTTTTTTTATTTTTTTTTTTTACCCCCTCCCCTAGTCCCAGTTGCTTTCTCCAGCTCTCTTCAAACCCCCACCCCCTGTTTCAGCTCCACATCATCAGCAGAAGCAACGAGGCTATACTGGTAGAGGTTCAGATGAGGTCAGACAGACAGTGTGCGCTGCCTCGAGGAGAGACAGACCATCTAGTAACTAGATAAGTTGAAGGGAGATGTCCTTGCATTCTATCTTTCGCTCTTATTTCTGAAAGCTTGTTGTGTTGGAGGTTGAAAAGAACTCATGGGAAGCCAAATCTGCAGAGTGGTGCAAACAATAATAATAATGATACATGAAGTCTCCCCTTTCACTATCAATCCTTCTTAGCATTCCTCTCTTCTTGTCCATTTCCCATGTGCACACCAAAACACACATTTGGATGATTGACAGCATATTATGTCAGTGTACAGTAGAACACAGTGGTGATCTCTGCTGTACCGTATGAGAATCAGATGCTGGTTATGTTGTGTTGTGTTGTGTTTTAGCACTGATGTTTAGTAGTTGCCCTAGTGCCTGCAAAGTTTGACTGCTGTGTGTCGGTGTGCACGTGAATAAGTGCATGCGTGTTTGTTTAAACTCGCTTGGCTTTCCCTGACAAGTTTGATCTGAGTAAACAAGGAGCCAGCCAAATAACTGTGGAGAGAGATAGAGAAGGAGAGCGAGAGAGAAACAGGGTCAGTAAGTGAGGAAGGCGGAGAGGCAGAGGCAAACACTTAGTCAGCCTCAACCCTGCAGACATGGACAGGAAGCTGATATTTTCCCAGACTAACTTTACTTTTTTTTTTGGAGTCTGATCCGACAATTGTAGGCTCTTCTGAGGGGCTAATAATACAACGGCCCCATTGTGCAACACGTCGTTTCCCCTCGCCTGATTTAGCAAGAGAGAAGGCGTTTGTATGCAATCTTTCCACTCCCAGTGTGGTTGGGTGGAGTTTTTTTTATTTTTTTTATTTTTTACTGCCATCAGATTGGATTGTCACACCACATTGTAATAATGCACTATTATAGTCTGGCTGAGATGAACATGAATGCACAGATAAGAGTCAGAGTGTTCGTGAGGCTGCTGTTCAGATCTCATTCCTTATGTATATCTTGCAGTAGTGTTTCTTTTTAACATAGAGAAGAAGTCTGCTGCTGTGGCTGCTCTTTCTTTCTGCATATTCGGGAAATGTCTCAGAACTGAAATGTAGGTGGAAATGTGTTAAAACAAGTATGCAGCTGGAAATATTTGGAAAAAATTGGACAAACTATAGCACATATTAGGGGTGGGAATCTTTTACTATCTCACGATTGGATTCGATTCCGAGTTTTGGGGCTACGATTCAATTCAAAATCAATTTCCAATTCAAAACAATTTGATTCATAATGATTTCTGGTGTGCAAAGGATCCTTATGATCTATTCCAGTCTGCTCTGCAAGACAGAATGACAAATGCAGACATTAAAAAGTCTTTTTCACATTTATTAAGTTTTAGTTTATCAATGCTTGGCAGGGAGTTTGGTGAAGTACAGCAGCGTGCGTTGGTTTGCTGCTGGTGGCTGACTCTGCACCGTGTCCTTAAGCTCTGGGTGATGCAGCTGACAGCCTGAGCTCATCAAATTGCGTTGTATGTGGCGCCAGTTTATTGCATTTGGCGTGCTATATGTACGCATTTTCATCCTTTTGCATGTTATTCAACGCCATTTGATGGCATGTCAACACACTAACCGCTAATCGCGCTAGCCGATAATCACACTACTCACTAACCCTATCCACTAATCGCACCAATTGCTAACCCTGACCACTAATCGCGCTAATCGTTAATCACTAACCGTAACCACTAATTGCGCTAGCTGCTAATCATGCTGATGGTGTGCAGACTGCCAGCGGATTTGTTTTATTTTTTAAAATCGATTTTGGGACATTTTAAATTGATTCTGAATCGTCGTAAATGAGAATCGCGATTTTTTTTGGCACACCTTTGGCACATATAATAGTAGATCTTCCCCTGAGGATCAATACGGTTCATCTGTGTCTGTATTTGTTCATATTGTAAGTATTCCTGAATTCTTTCACCGCTACTCAATGTCAGTAAAAGTCTGAAAAGTTGGGTTCATTTGCCAACATGAAGATGAATATTTTGCAAACAGAGTCATAATCAGTACCAATATGTGAAATATTTTAGAATAGTTTTGGTCACTTCCCCAAATCCAGTCACATTTGTTAAAAATATGAATCAGGTAGCAAATTTCCTCTCACCTGTGATCATTTATCCTCATCTTGGAAAAAATTTGACCTTAAATCTTGCCTTCCTGTTACATATTATTATTTTTATACTCATTTCATGGACTGGGACTCCAATTAATCGACTTTTGGAAAAGTGTATCTCAAAAACAGACCTTATAATGGCTTTATTTTTCTGCAATACAAACACTTCTACTAAAATCAGATGTTCCAGTTTCTTACAATTACTATTTTTTCTTCTTCTTTCATACATTCTGACACTTTCAGTATATCTTCTTAATGTGGACATATAAAATTTGCATTTCTTCAGATTACAATAATCCATAAGGAGCATTCGTATCCTACTTGTCCTGTGGGACCGGGCCAAGTTTTATTAGAAGCAGTGTTGCCGGCAGGTGCGACATTAAAAAAAAAAAAAAAACAGACCTACACGGACCTCTACTTGAAGGCTGAATGTGAGATGAAATTACTTGTTAAGATGGATGGTTTTTCTAGTGTACTTGACACAGCTTTATAAAAAATATAAATGATCTGGCAAATGAAACATTAACCCTAGTGTTTCTTACATCCACTTCATGCTTATAGTAAACCGGTAATGCATAAGAAAAATGTGTAGTTTTTTTCAGTTTATGTTTTGTTGAATTTTTAAACACACAAACCTTACTTGTTATTCACTTTTGTGGACACATATGATCAACGACGGCTGAGGAGATTGGATGATAATAAAAAAAAACAAAGGAAAGCATTACTTTTACATGAGCTGTGATGACCCAGACAGCGTAATATTAATGAAAGAAATTACTGTGTATCCCTGCTTACCCTTCCCACAGGCAAAGCAAACTCAGCCTGTCCAATTTTACCATTATGTGCCTGTGTAAGTGCATGTATACATATATTTATTATTATTATTATTATTATTATTATTATTATTATTATTATTATTATTATTATTATATTATTATTATATATTATATATATTATTATATTATAAAATACTAATTGCTATATAGTGATCATAAGAAATAGAGATTGGGGGTACGAGTACATAAGTTTTTACTTCTTCCTACTCCTTTTCGAGCATGTATAATTTCATTTCATTTGTTTTATTTATCTTCTTCTTCTTTTTATTCTTCTTCTTATTATTATTATTTATTATTATTATTTCTTGTTTTTGTTCTTTGTTTTTTTGTTTTTTGTTTGCTTATATACTCCTTTTCGAGCATGTATAATTTCATTTCATTTGCTTTATTTATCTTCTTCTTCTTTTTTATTCTTCTTCTTATTATTATTATTTATTATTGTTATTTCTTGTTTTTGTTCTTTGTTTTTTTGTTTTTTGTTTGCTTATATACTCCTTTTCGAGCATGTATAATTTCATTTCATTTGCTTTATTTATCTTCCTCTTTTTCTTCTTCTTCTTATTTCTTATTATTATTTCTCGTTTTTGTTCTTTGTTTTTTTGTTTTTTGTTTGCTTATAAACCTTTTATGTACCAGTACTTATATTTTGTTGGTTGATTGTTGTTTTGATTTCACTGTCTACATGTTCGAAATAAAGATTTCAATCAATCAATCAATCAATCAATCAATCAAATGTACAGTACAAACAAAAAGTTAAGGATATTTTTAATTTTTGGGCAATTTTTTTCAGTTGGTATTCTTGCACAGTGCTTTTTACTTTTTTTTGTGTGAATTGAATTGAAACACATTTTTTTAATGACCAGACATAGTTTTATTTACAAATGGCAAAAATGACAAAAAAAAGACAAAAAAACCCCCAAAAAGAAATATCCTTAACTTTTTGTTTATAGTGTATCTGTGTAGGATTTACACCTTGAATGCATCACTATCTGTTCATCTGTCTTCTAGCTTCTCTCGTTGTTTGTCTCCATGTTTGGTTAACCATGCATCTTTCATGTTATCAGTAAGTCTATCAATTTGTGTGTATATGTGTGTGTCCATGGGTGAAATGACCACTGGGCTTCCCACTGAGTTGACCACATGCTCCACTCCACTTTTTTCCCCTCCAGTCCTCCTTTTTTACCCTACCTGGCTGCTCTACCTTGACCACCCATGTTGTTCTTTCTAGCCAAGCCTCTTGTTTTGTTCTGAATGGAAACATTATTCAAGCTTCTCATCCTTTGACTACATGGGGGCCACATAGGGGGGTCCCTGCAGGTGAGAGGGGTATTCCATGAAATGAAAATACAGACAGGAAACAAAACAAAGTAAAACAGAGAGTAGCTTTTGTCTTCAGAACAAGATATGAGTGAAATGAGCACCACCTACATAGCAATCTGTATTAAGAGAATAAAAAACATTTCATCATTGCTCAAAGATTTAACCCTTTAAACCCTAAGCCTAAAATGGTCCGCCTGGAATTTTTTTTCTTTTCTTATTCTGACTATAAAAGGTAAAAAAATATGCTTTTAGTGAGTCTGTTTGCCCATTTTTCCAGCTCACTGTTTTTCCCCAGATCTTTCGAAATCTAGCAGTTATTTACAATTTACAATGTTATAATAATGCTAAAATGGCTTGTTTTCCAGCCTCTATTATAGGTGTGAGTGAAATTTCCGTAATGACCCAAAAAATCCTATAAAGTGCAACGTCCCAGGTTTCAGAAACTGTTGGAATTTTTCTAATGACACAAACAGTAAACGAGTTACAGCCATCCAAACTGCATATGCGCCGGGTGTGTCAGCGATGACACGTCAGGTTTTAAAGAGCTGACAAAGAGAATGGAAAAATGTCATAAATTTTCAAATTTAACTCAAAAATAATATATTTAGTGTATTTTGATACTTAGGTGTTTTTCTATGAATCAACTACCAGCAGGGGGGCCACATAGGGGGGTCCCTGCAGGTGAGAGGGGTATTCCATGAAATGAAAATACAGACAGGAAACAAAACAAAGTAAAATAGAGACTAGCTTTTGTCTTCAGATCAAGATATAAGTGAAATGAGCACCACCTAGAGAGTAATCTGTATTAAGAGAATAAAAAACATTTCATCATTGCTCAAAGATTTAAGCCTTTAAATCTTGAGCCTAAAATGGTCTGCCAGGAATTTTTTTTCTTTTCTTATTTAGACTATAAAAGGTAAAAAATATGCTTTGAGTGAGTCCATTTGCCCATTTTTCCAGAGCACTTTTTTCCCCAGATTTTTCAAAATCTAGCAGTTATTTACAATTTACTGCATTTTATAATACTGCTAAAATACCTTGTTCTCTAGCCTCTAGTACAGGCATGAGTGAAATTTCCGTAATGACCCAAAAAAGCTTATAAAGTGCAACGTCCCAGGTTTCAGAAACTGTTGGAATTTTTCTAATGGCACAAATAGTGAAAGAGTTACAGCCATCCAAACTGCATATGTACAGGGTGTGTCAGTAGTTGCATTTCCATTGGACATCTGTGCAAAACTTTACCGATATTTACTAAATGTCGAAAAAACAGAAGTGCGTAATGTCAGTTTTTCCATTAAATCACAAATGCGATGATTTGTTTATTTATTATCACGAGATGATACGAGAAGTCATTCCATAAACATGGCGATGAACGTAAATATGGTGTTGATTTACAGATATATTCATTATTATTATTATATATTACCCCTCTATCTCGTACTAAATTAAAAAATGATTGGGTTTCCTGGTGTGTCCACACATACCGACATATGTTTCTTCTTCTTCTTCACTTGTTGTAACGTACGTCAACATCCTTTCTTTTAATTCACCTGACTCTACTTGCGAAAAAAGGTCTTTCCATTGCAGTTTTGCGTGATATACCATTTGCACTACGCCGGAACAACCACCTCTTGCCAGCGCAAAAACTTTTAATCGAAAAATGAGACTTGGCCAAATTATTGTTTTTCCCATTAGGTACATTTTTATGCGCAAGTTATATTTGTGCAATTTGAGGGTCAATGGAAAAGCGACTAATGACATGTGCAGTGACCTGTCAATCAACTGGGGTGGCACTGGCACCTGAGGTGTCCAATCAGTACCGATATTTACTAAATGTCGAAAAAACAGAAGTGCATAATGTCGGTTTTTCCGTTAAATCACAAATGCGATGATTTGTTTATGTATTATCGCGAGATGACACGAGAAGTCATTCCATAAACATGGCAACAAACGTAAATATGGTGTTGATTTACAGATTTATTCATTATTATTATATATTACCCCTCTATATAAATGATTGGGTTTTCTGGTGTGTCCACACATACCTCAACATGTTTCTTCTTCTTCTTCTTCGCTAGTTGAACATCTGTCAACATCTGTTTTTTCAATTCACCTGACTCTAGTTGCAAAAAAAGGTCTTTCCATTGCAGTTTTGCGTGATATACCATTTGCACCACGCCCGAAAACCACCTCTTGCCACCGCAAAAACTTTTAATCGAAAAATGAGACTTTTGGCGAAATTGTTGTTTTTCCATTAGGTAAATTTTTTTGCGCAAGTTATATTCGCGCAATTTGAGGGTGAATGGAAAAGCGACTAGTGATGATACATCAGGTTTTAAAGAGTTAACATAGAGAATGGAAAAATGTCTTAAACTTTCAAATTTAACTCAAAAATAATATATATTTTGATGTTTTTTTTTCCTAAAAATCAACTACCAGCAGGTTCTTCATCAACAGAAACAGTTTCTCCAAATATGATTTTACCACCTGATCTCACCTCTCTTCTCTGTCCTTTCCAGTCTTCACAAAACAGGGACAATAGGAGTCTAAATTTGTCTTGGACAGTGCGTGTGCAGGTATATACCTAACCAAAGGGCCATATGGTCAGTGAGAGTCTAGGGAAGTGCATAATGTGTGTTTCTGTATAACCTTACCTGTCTCAATGCATGACATTGTTTGTGCATTTGCGCTGTTAGTGTGGGAGTCAGCGTGTACACATTTGTCTGTGAATGTGTGTGTATGTGTATATTTTGCCCGGGTCCCTTTGCCACTGTCTTCTCATTATGACACTAATTACCCGGCTGTGGATATAAAAGGATAGGAGATCTTTAGTCCAGAGACAGGAGGTGAATTTGCAAGTACCGGTTCAAGCTGATCTGCGTGATTCAAAGGTGTCTCACAGTGATACGAAATGAAAAACAGAGGATTTGGCGCAGGGAGTGTTTTTGTTTTACTTCCTTCCTTCCTGTGTTTTAACAGTTTGAACAAGGGTGCCAGAAAAACAGAACTAAGCCTCTGGCTAAATATAAGAGTGAAAAGTTATTATCCCAGGTGATCCAATTACATTATGATACCTTTAACTTCTCATTACTCATCAAATTATTCGCTCACAATTTGCACGCGGATTCTTGCAGCATGTCAACTTCTTTCAGAACAATTGAAATAAGTGCTTGCACCTCTTTGCCCTGTTGTAAACATTCACTTGTGTCCTCTTTAAACTTTCTTCCAGTCTCTATTTAAAGGGCAGACGCTAGTAAAACTATCCAGCTGTCTGCTCTCTCTTTCTCTCAGTAAACCTAGCCAGCTGTCTGCCCTCCGCTTATGACCTTGTTTTGATGAACATTGCGGTGTGTGTGTGTGTGTGTGTGTGTGTGTGGGTGCGACTGCATGCATGCATGCGTGGATGTGTGTGTGCATACATGTCAGTGTGCTTTCAGTGTGACCCCTGACCTTTTCTGACTGACAGACTAAATCTAGCCACCCTGCCCCTCTCTCTTGCACTCTTCTCCTTTTCACCCCACTGTTTCCTGACTGATAGCCTGTCAGTGGGACAAGCTTTCTGGCTAGGGCATAGTGTGTGTATATGTGTGTATATGTGTGTGTGTGTGTGTTTGGGTGACTATGTATATGAGTTTCACAGAGGCAGGGAGGAAACGAGAGCACGTTCAAGAGTATACTTGTGTATAGGTGGAGGTGTGTGCACAAGCGAAGGGGTCAGAGAGGAAGACACTGTCCAGACATCTCAAAAATAACAAGCCATATAGTCGTGGAGCTGTGTGTTTGTGTGTGTGTATGTCGCTGGAAAGAGTATCTGGTAATTATTTAGTCAGGCTTTGACCTCTGACCCTCTCCTTTGACCCTTTGCATCCTGTTCAACTGGGGAGAAGATGGACACAGTCATTCATATGCACACACACCCACATTTGCACACACAGACCCTAGGGTTTAAAGGGGGATTTTGTTTGTGTGGGCAAGGAGCAAATTTAGACTTTTAGTGATTTTTCTTCCTGACATGAGTAGTTGGAGGCAGAAAAACCAGACTGATCTTTCAAGGAGTATGTGCTGAATTGACATCAACACACATATTGTTTTATTAAAGCCAATATTACCCCCTAGTATACCCTAATTCGAGCAATGCACGGTTTATAACAGGGAGCCAAAAAAGACTTAACACAAAGAGTCTGACGGGAACATAGGATGGGGGTGAACCACTGCCAAAGTAAGAAACACAGAATGAAGTCAAGTGTTATTGTAAGGTTTATGGTGATTGGTGGCAATAGCATTACCATTAATTGATTACTGCATACACTGGGTCTTTGTTTATTCACTGAAGGATACGACAGATCGCCTTGGCAACCAAAGTTCCTTTTCTGTCAGGAGAAAAAGCAGAAGAAAAGCAGCAGGAGCAACTCAAGGCATTTTCCCTCCCCGCTGAACAAAATTACTTTGTTCTTTTGTGATAACATCTACCCAGAACTCTCATTATTCCCCATGTGTTTTTGTGTTAGATACATACCTGACAGTTATGTATCCGCTGTTATATGCCGTATGTCTTTTTTGTGGTATGTTAAAGCAACAACATAATTAACTTGAACCCATACAGACCCAGTGCTACTTTTGTGGCATTTCCCAATGGAATTTTTCTCTATATTTGAGCTTTATTTAGTGATTTATCAACATTTATTCTAATATTATGCTCTGTATTTTGTATTCTTGAATGAAAATCAGGTATTTTTCTTAGATTTAATTCATTAATCATGTAGATGTTTGTAAAAGCTCCAGTTAAAGTTGAAGGCTTTTATACCAAAAACAGAGAAAATGGAGAAAAAAGTGACTTTTCACTGGCGATTCACCGATCCGATACCAGTATCGGGCATCGGCTCCGATACTCAGTGTGTGTACTCGTATTCGTACTCTTAAAAGTAACTTGATACAAATGCACTGATACCACTTACAGCCGCGTGACATTCACAGTTCAGTGCAGCAGCTACGCGGCGGTGGAATAATGTGTGGGGAGTGTGAAGAGTGTGGAGATTTTTCAAAATAAATGACGGTCATAAAAGTAACGCTGACTGCAAGTAACATTAAAGACACAGACAGATATGGACGCAGCATTCTATCCATCCTCTGGGTACATTCCATCCGTTTTCCAGGTGCTGGCGGATGTGTACCCAGACAGAGAATACCAGCGAGAACCGTGGAGGTAGAGGATCTGTTCAAAGAGCGACTGTGTGAGTTAGAGAAAAACTACTGATATATTTATGACAACTACCCAGGGCTGGGCCAGGGGTATGGAGTGGTGCGGACCACCGCCAGCGGAAGTGAAAATGAAATTTATCGCTCATTTCTTTTTTCTCTACCTGCTGAAGCTTCACTTTTAAACCTTGCTAGCAAAAACGCTGCAATATTAGTATCACTGTAGTGTTGCCTCTGTCATTTCCATGTTTGTTATTACTGACTTTCTTCTCAAAAAACTTTCCTCTTCTTCGTGGTATTTGTCCAGTATGGTTAATTCAGAGCAGCGCCCCCTGGTGGATTAATTGAGAAACGCTCATTCCAACACATTAAATATCAGTAGCAGCACCTTGTTCCCCTCAGACTAATGACAATGATAATAAAGCACATTTACAAAAGGAACTAAGAACTGGAATGGGATTATTAAGTACTCATATCAGTACTCGGTATCAGCAAGTACTCAAATGTAAGTACTCGTACTCGGTCTGGAAAAAAGTGGTATTGGTGCATCCCTAGTTTTGACTAAAATATATCATTAACTGAACATGAAACAAGTGTGTCCATCCACTGTCACTGATCCAACTCCATGGGTTTTACTGGTGAATTAATGTTGTTGAAGATGACAGTGTTTCTATGTTCACTACGGAGCCTCTGAACGTCCAAATGGGTCATATCTGATGACCATGAAAAGATGAAAAACCACATTTTACACCAATTATTTACATGTATTGGTAGGAGTAATGGATCAACAGTGATTTAACCTTTTATATCAGCAAATGATATTGGTCAACAGTAGATGTTTGGGTCTTTATGGATTCAAGTGGTCTAACAAAACAAGAATTGTGTCCCAACTCCCCAGATGAGTTTTTGGCTGCTCCTAGAATGTTACATGCTCCTAGGAGCATGTAAAAGTACTTTTCCACTGGTGGGTGAGAAAATATCAAATCATCTATTTATATTTGTATATATTTAGCCTTCGATATGGCCTAAGCTGTAAAAGGATACTGGGTATTTTCTTGGTTTGGCTCCTTCCAGCTTTAATTTGTAACAGAAGAAAAAACCATCTATGTCTTCTACTTTAATAGCTGTGACTATCTCATCTTATAGTTGGATTATTCCTGATGTGATTCCAAATGCTATGACCTCTGGCTATGCAGCTATAACAGTGGATGATAAACCAATGAAGCAGACAGAAAATCATGTGGTCTGTCAGAATTTGGCAACCTGATTTATGTGATGTGTTTTCTAGATTTAGAAAATACATTAGACGCAGTAATTCTGCTTGTTTTTCTTAAACTGTACCATATTAATGTAGCGTAGAAGTCACAGTAATGGTGTCTTAAGAGTGCTTATGTCTTTGCTTTAAAATCCTAATATTGAAAGTAGATATATATATTTTTAGCCCACCGTGGTATTATTCATATCACCAGTCATCACAAGATATCAATCATTGAAAAGAAACACAATTAAACAGGTTGCAAAATTTACAAAGAAAAAAAAAAATGCAAAAAGCAATAAAACTACAGCAGTGAAGTGGAATTCAATAAAATCACTTGAAAGAACAGACTCAATTATGGTCAGGCTTGAGTTTAGCTGGAGGGGAAAACTGTTTTTAAGTGCCGGGGCTGGGTGAATGGGTTGACTTGGTGCTTGGGTGAGATATTTGTTTGTTTGTGCATGGAACTGTGCCTCAGTGTGAGTGTGAGTGTGTGTTTGTGCGTTCATGTTAACGGATGTGTGAGTATGTAAACTAAACTGACCCGATCTTTAATTTGAGGGTGAACTTCACCTTCCTCATCCTTTTAAGTCTTGTGTTTGACACAGAGTGAAGTCATGTCCTTGGCAGCTCTCCACTATTTGAAGTTTACTATTCTTCAGTCTAAGTCCTCTATATTATGAATCTTATTACAGAATTAAAACATATTTTAACAATTGCTGCCATTTAGCAAATAATTAAAGTTCTTCTATTAATAAATGTGTCAGTGCTTATATTTTGATGGATTGAGGGGTAAATACTAAACACTAACTCTAACATTGGTGTAGTCTTTAGTCGGTTTTCCATTCACGCTCAAATTGTGCAAATATAACTTGCGCATAAAAATTTACCTAATGAAAAAATGACAATTTTGCCAAACCTCTCGTTTTTTGACTAAAAGTTTTTGTGCTGGCAAGAGGTGGTTTTTCAGGCGTAGCGCAAATAGTATATAATGCAAAACTGCAATGGAAAGACCTTTTTTCAAAACTAGAGGCAGGTGAATAAAAAAACGGATGTTACAACAAGCGAAGAAGAAGAATTTTAAAAGAAACAATAGCGATATGTGTGGACATGCTAGGAAACTGAATCGTTTTAGTATTTAGTACGAGATAGAGGGGTAATATATAATAATAATAATCAATATATCTGTAAATCAACACCATATTTACGTTCATCACCATGTTTATGGAATGACATTGCATTTGTGATTTAATGGAAAAAACGACATTACGCACTTCTGATTTTTCGACATTTAGTAAATATCGCTAACGTCTTTCGCAGATGTCCAATAGAGAAGCGACTTATGTCTTGGTTCACGCTATGTCTGTGTTTATACTAGGCCGACTGTTGGTTTACTACCTATAGGTGTCACTGTTTTAGACATTTTGACCTTTGCAGCCTTTCTCGTTTCAGTAGATGAATTCCTAATTGCTGTTTAGGACAACCTTTTTACCTCTACTTGACCACCTCCACTTCTTATGTCATTTAATCCATTTACATTGAACACCTTTATATTGAATCTAATGAATGCCACCCATGTGGGGTGTTCTTGATTTTCCCAAAGGTGTTAGCTGTCAGGGCTGCAGCTGCATACTTGTTCAATGTCACCTCACACCAGACCTGACCCTGGTGACTTTTCACCTTTGGAAGGGTGAACTTTGACCTTTGGAGGAATGACCTTTGATCTTAACAGGTCCTAATGGTGCAGAGAGGACTGCTGGTGACAGGAGACAGATGGAAACACACATTCATGTAAAGGCAGACACACATGTCGTGGTTCACAGACGCTGAGACACACTAATAGAGTGGTGAGCGTTGCTTTGCAGGCCTGAGGAGTCACAAGAGCACCGTGGACGTACACACACATACAAAGCTCACCTTTCACAGGAAACTGCTGAGACATGCGGGTTATGTCTGTTTCCATGTTTATAGACCAAGCAGCCACACAAAGGCAGGCAAACTCACACATTCACAATGCCTAATCCATTTTCTTTGTTTTGTGCACCGGTAGACAAAGTTTTAGCTTGGACCAACACTGTCCGTTTGACAAAGTAGTCGCTGGTTTTGTTTTAAGAACTACAGGTCAACTTGACTTTGGTTTATTACTGCTGCTTGAAAACATGTAAGCAAGTTTGCAGGAACTCTTAAAGAACACGCATGAGTACTGCATGTATGTATACACCTTACCTCCATTAAATGAGTCTTCTGAAGGTTAAACTGGACACAAACTAATTTGTTTTGGCCTCTAAGGGCTTCTTTCTCCCAAAATAATGAGGCTCATAGTTTACCCTTTACTAAACCTCCCCAGTAGACCACAGATGGCCTTTCAATTACCAAGCTAAAACATGCAGAATGGCAATGCATGGCATTATCAATGAACATGCAAGAGGGAGCAGATTTTCAGCGCCTTCTGAGTAAGCATACAAACATACACACATATGCACACACAGACACACATATGTAGGCACGCTCCAGCATATGCAGGCAAATACATACACATACATACATTATATCAACAAACTTGCAAAAAATATTGAAGTGATAAAACTGATGATGTAACTGACCAAATTTTAAAACTTTTAACCTCAGTTTATTAATGAATTTAAGTTGGAATATTTTTATTTTATTTATTTATTTATTTATTTTTTCTTGTTTAATTCTTTACTTTTATTTATTTAATTTACTTACCCATATATGTATTTATATTTAATTTCTTCCTGCCTCACCTCGAGCATTATGTTTTGTCCATGCTATGTTCTGTTCTATTGGTATATGGTATTATGTAATAAAGTTTGGGAAAAAAAAAAAAACAACTCAGTTTATTATTTCTCATGAGTTTAGAAGCTGTGAGGATGCATTAGCCTCTGCCAAAAGAACCACTTCTGGTGACTCACGTGCCATTTTAAGTGAGACGCAGATATCAGTGGTAAGCATAATTTTAAGAATTAGCTGATTTTAGCCAGAGCTTAAGGTAGTACCAACTCACTGCTGATACAAAATACTCTGAATGTTATTGTGGATCAGGATAGTCCCTTAAAACATGGACTTGGTGCCTTTTCAACCACATCGTCTTATTTTCAGTTTGTACTAGTATTAAGTAAAGTACACAGTGTTGGTATGGAGGCATCTGAGTTGCTCAAAGGCACCTCTGCCAGAATTACTAGAGAAGTTACAATTGTAATAAAGAGTACTTTTGTTCATGTGTTAAGTGTAGTATCTGGGAGTAATCTGTAATGAGTAATTAATGTACCTTACCCCACACTGGTATACACACACATATGCATGCACACAGTGCTGGATTACTTTGCTTATTTGCTTAACAAGCAGTCTTTGTTGGGGTCACCACTTTTCACCCTTGTACTTACACCGATCTATGAGGCCAGCCCTCTGGGACCCAGTGAAGCCACTGTATTGGTAAAGGGATCTGAAGGTAGTTTCTGTGCCACTGCAGACTTGTTACATTACACTAATGTTTCTCATTCTGTATAAATCCAGAATGTAGCAGAGAACAACTGACTGAGCCTTCAGCTTATCCATGTGACATCAAGACGTTTCCTCAGATCTCCAATGATAACTCTTTAAACAACACTGTCAGCCCTGTCTTTTGACAGAACACTATTATGCATTTTTCAGCATCATCATTGCTTTCAACCTCTACTTCTTTCACTTTTGAGGCACAAATCACTTGCTGTCACTGAACATAACGCATACTAATGTGTTAGAAGAGAGCTGTAGATCTATTCTAATTGTAGATGATCAAAGTATCTCTGTTTTCTTAATCCATATGTAGATTGGAAAATGGAAAATGTCAATTCCCAGTAGCCTATGTCATGAGTTACATCAACAAAAGTAAAGTTATATCGCCAAGTACCAGTAAAGGTCTAGATTCAAAAATGTATTAAACTTTTACAAACGCTTGAATTTTTAAGAAATATTTATCATTCTGAACATGTTGTATCTGCACTTGCTTATACAATATTTATTGAATATACAGTATGCTGAGGTAGAGAAACAAGTGCTGCCAGGGAAGCTGAGTAATTTGTGCATCATTTTGATGGTTAACTTTTCAATCCTTTGTGTGTGAAATGTTTGCCGAAATTTGTCTTTTTTTAAATTGGCTCATACTGTGTCATGATGAGATGAGAAAGTTGTGAAAAGCTGAATGTATGCAAGTCCTACTGTTTAGGAATATATAATTCTCTATTGATATGCTAAAAAGACATTTGGGATTACAGTTTTTAAAGGCAGATATCCACCAGGGAGTTGTGGGCTAGCGGAGGGTAGCTGCATAATCAGCTCCACCATCAGCTAACTGATGTTCTGCATAATAGAGATGGGATTTCTGGGTCAGTGTGTGTGTGTTTGTATGACTGTGAATGTTGTGTGTGTGTGTGTGGCGGGCAGTGGGGGTTTTGTCCTTTTATCTGCATAGATGTGTGCATGTCTGCATGTGTCCTATCTGCATGTGTATGCATGTGTGCAGTCTACGTCTGTATGTTTATCTGTGTGTGTGTCTATGTGTCGGGGGTACTGACCTCTTTCCCCACAGGGAGGACAGTCCTTGTCTCATTAGAGAAGAGTGAGACAGAGAGACAGACAGGAAGGGATGCGATGGAAAAATGGAGATGGGGAAAAAAGAAAAACACAGGGAGGAAGGCAGGCGTAGAATGTTTTAGAGGGTCAAAGGTCACTCATCCATTACCACAATGAGCAGGAAGGGCCATGACAGAATATGACTTGAAGTTTTGAGATTCATTGAGAAGAGAAAAAAAAAAAAAAAAAAACAGACACATATCTCTTCCTTCACTTCTCGAGGTACATGTCACAATCTAGACTTGACTGTGGCTTAATTGAATCATGAGGAAGTGTGTGGGTGTTTGAGGTATAGGAAACAGGCTAAGATAGGGTATGGGGGGGTGTGGAAAATAGAAAAGAGTGGCTAGATCTGATTGTCTGGCACATTCAGGGCTCAGTCTGCTCTGTGTGTGAGTGAATGTCTCATGTGAGTGCAAAGTGTGGGTGTATATAAATGTGAGCATGGGATTGTTCATTACTCAAGGGGTTTGGGAGTTTAGTAACTTTCTTTCAAGTCACAAAGACTTTAACCTTTTCTTGCGCACAAAGTAAGAAAATACAAAATGAAAGAAATGATAAGAGGTATTGTAAGTCTGAGTGTCAAAGGAGCGGTCTGGTAATTGTTTATATCATATTCACCTTATTAAAGGCTATTGAAATCACACCCCGTAGGAGAAAGAAAAGATGAATCGAGAGACTGCGATTGAATGATGGAGAAATGCTGTGTGAATGTCACGATAATCCTGGAAAAAAAGAATAGCGTTGAACTACAAAGAGACCACAACAGACGCCCCAAAACCTCAAGGAAGCCCACTACCTTGTGATCATAGAGAAATGTGGTCAATCTGGTAGGAGTTTCCTATACTTATTACAGTCATAATCTAAACTCCTGTGTTCGTGTTACTGCAAACCTACACATGCCAAAAAGATCAGGTTCTTTAACTATTTGTGGTGAAGATCGGACTTTTTTTTTTTTTTTTGTCTTTAAACACTTACTTATGAGATCAATCGTTTTTCCTGTTTTACTGCTGTTGCATCTATCGTGCCCTGACGTGACTTTGATTGGTATTCATGGGTGTGTATTGATTATAAGAGAGTAAGAGATGGATGCGATAAGGATACGGGAAAGATTGATGGACGTGGAGAGAAGCAAACAGCTGAAGGGAAACAGAGCGTTGGACCAAGAAACAGACAGCGAGGATAGATAGAGTGAGAGTCAGAGAGAGAGAGAAAATTAAAGAAACCACAACAGAAGCCCAAACCCCACTAAGCCCCCCCACCCACCCCACCCCCCTCCTTATGATGGTGGGGTGTGGTGTTGGGGATCTGGCACAACTTCCTACAGTACAGCCCCTTTCTAAACATCTCTTATATACACCCAGTCAGAAACAAAGTCACAGCTAACCACATCATAAGGTTTGTGCATATGTGTGTGTGTTTGTGCATATGTGTGTGTTTGTGCATGTGTGTGTGTGTGTGTGTGTGTGTGTGTGTGTGCATGTGTGTGTGTGTGTGGTTAGCTCAGCTGCTCCCAGGCTCACAGAAAGCATACGCTGCCTGAGCGTGTCAGAGCTGTCTCTTGATCTCATCTGTCTTTTTATTGCCTAATCTCTGTCTCTTTTCTGTCCCTCCCTCCCTTCCTCCGTACGCACCCCCTTTTCTGTCCTTCATCTTCATCTTCACCCTTCACTCCTCACCCCCTGCCACCTCCCACCTCCCTCCTTTCCATTTCCTCCTTTAGGTTTGAATATAACCTTAGTTGCTCCAGCAAAATAAGATTCTTTCCATTCATACCAGTAAAGGTTGTCCCTTATCGTGGCCTCCTGGATATTGGTCTTCTTCTCTGGGTTTGATATCTTCCTACCACGCTGAACCTTTTTTCAGTCGTGTTCCCGTTTGCTATAGATGAGTTTCAGATAGTTGCCAACCCACCATATGGGTCATTCATGTGCTTTCCCAGTGGGTTGAGTATTAGATGATGGTTTGCTCATGAATGTTTCATTCTGGTTTACATAACAGTGGCTCAGCTCTTTGCTAGCACACACTGAATGTATGATTACAAAATGCTGTCTGTTCCGTTTGCCCTGTTCGTACCCCGTTGCTTTGTAACTTTTTCTTGAGGTTTTCTTTAAATGTCTCTTTTCTTTGCTTTGTTATTCATTTTATAATGTAACATCATATTAGCAAGCCACATCGCCATCACTTTGCACACTCTGCTTTCATTCTTTTACCATTTGAACTTGTATTCTGGCAGAAAATGTTGCCTGTAGAATAGGAAGATAATAGATATTGGACACAAAAGGTACTGATAAAGAAAAGTTCTAACAGGTTTGACCCAAAATATAACAATTCAGGAGCTCTCAGAAAGTGTTAAGTTGGAATTTAGTAATGCGCAATCTGACTTTTTAGATTCATAATAGAAATAAAACTCTATTTTTCAAAGGTTGAGTAAGTATAACTCATCTAAACCAGGGTGTCATTTCATTTTGACTGAAATATGGATCTTGTGAGATCCTGTCATAGGACCTTCAGACTGCTGTGTCAACTTCTCTATTCTTACTGTTATGCTATTGGTTTCGGAAGTTCTGCAGACATGAAGTGGAGGCTCAAGTCTCATATTTTTTTTTTTTTTTTTTACCAACAAGTATAGATAATTGTGTGTATGTGTGTGTTTTTATCTTCCTTGTGGCTTCACTGTCTTTCTGTCCATTAAGATGGAATAATTTTGTTTTCAGGGACATTCCTCTTTTTATTCCTATTAATTTTGATTTTCTATTTATTGTGTTTTTATATCTTTTAGCACCTTAATCATTTCATTTCACTGTTGAACTTATTGCCTGGTTGCAGTTCTATGAGTACTGACAGATGAATGTGTATGTATGTGGCTGTCATATGCTGCTATGAATGTTTTGCATTTGTTTGTTTGTCCCTAATTGTTTGGATGTCTAATAAGGCAGGGTAACTGCGAACTGAATTGCCCTTCGGGGATTCATAAAGTAGTCTGAATCTGAATCATCAATAATCACCTTTGACCAGGTGCAATGATACACTTAATCTATCAGGAATAGATCTTATTAGTCGCTTTTCCATTGACGCTCAAATTTCGCAAATATAACTTGCACATAAAAATTTACCTAATGGAAAAATGACAATTTTGCCAAAAGTCTCATTTTTGGATTAAAAGTTTTTGCGTTGGCAAGAGGTGGTTTTTCAGGCGTAGCGCAAATGGTATATCACACAAAACTGCAATGGAAAGAGCTTTTTTGGCAACTAGAGTCAGGTGAATTAAAAAAAACTGGATGTTGACGTACGTTACAACAAGCAAAGAAGAAGAATAAACATCTGTCGGTATGTGTGGACACACCAGGAAACCTAATCATTTTATAATTTAGTATGAGATAGAGAGGTAATATATAATAATAATGAATATATCTGTAAATCAACACCATATTTACGTTTGTCGCCATGTTTATGGAATGACTTCTCATGTCATCTCTCAATAATAAATAAACAAATCTTCGCATTTGTGATTTAATGGAAAAACTGACATTATGCACTTCTGTTTTTTCAACATTTAGTAAATATCGGTAAAGTTTTGCACAGGTGTCCAATGGAAAAGCGACTTCTGTCACAATCAGTTCAAGAGAAGAGGTAAAAATATTTCATTCCAACTCTGTGGGCATCAGTATATTCCATAATGCACATGATGATAATCTTATAGACCCTCAAACTTTCAGCTCTCCTGCTTCAAATAAATCCTTGCTATTGACAACAGCGATACTAAAGTCTCCAGACTCTGAAGGCCAGATTAATGTGGAGCAGAGCTCAGATTTCATTCAATTTGTGCTTACAGTCTGCCTGTAATTAGCGCCTGATTTACTCAGGCAACAGATAATTACAATCAGCAACTGGGTCTGCTGCCTAGGCACATTCTGAGAGGGATCAACTTCTTCTGCTATATTGTCTCCAGTTCCAGTTCATGAAGTTTTATTCATAAGTTGTGCAAGAAAATGTATGTTTATTACAGTCTGGAGTCAGATGAAAGGTTGAATATCTGACTATGGGGTATAATTTCCTTGTATCAATCCAACTTATTATTACTGTATTAGAAGACGTGACTCCGAGCATGATTTAGTGTCCCTCATTATGAGGCATTGTGTCTTTAATTGTAATTACATTAAATGAGTATCATCAGCTGTGGTTCAATGCCACCGAGTGCACAGTCCGTCTCACCACCCATAAACAAAAAATAGTTAATACGTTTCCATGCTGTTTCAAATGCCTATTTCTGCATCACTTGTGGTCCAACCTCAGTTCCTTCTCCTTCAAATGCAGCCACCACTACTGTGTATGAGTCAGGCTCTTATAGCCATTTATAACCAGAGTGTTGAGCAGACAGACACCCATAAATGTCTGCATATGTCTCCACCCTTTGGCATATATTTTAAAGTAGGGGCTCCAAGCCTCTATTTAACCTGCAACTGAATATAGCGTTTTAAATGTCACCAAGACACATATTATCATAGAAATAATACAATTCTTTTATACCTTCTCACTCTTTGTCACTGTTTTAGTTTTTTTTTTAGGTGTTGGTTTTTGTTTGAGGTGTTTGAAATGGTGATAAGATTCAGCTCTGAAATGTGTTGCATTTAAGTTTTGTCTTTCTCCCTCTCACTCCCTATCAGGTCCTGTCAGCCACGTGGCAGACTGTGAAGGTAACAGACGATGCACATGAATGATGAATGATGACTGGAGGTCGGACTGATGCCAACTGAATACATATAACAGTGGATACAGCGATTCTAGCCCTTCCCACAAGAAAACGACGCAGTTACTGTATCATATCATGGACTGGTTTGGCCCTGACAGAAAGCAACAACCATCTGAAGAGGAGATCAACTCTTACATCAGTTCACAGTATTTTACCAGGAATCTACATAATCATCAAGCTGTAGTCTACATACGAGGGCTGTTCAATAAGTTCATGGCCTCACCCAGAAATACTGGTTGTTATAATACAGGATGTTACATTCTTTCGTGATGGGATAGTGATGCTTGAACATCGATGGACCAAGTGCATTGCTGTAAATGGAGATTATGTTGAAAAATAAAATATAAATTATCAGTCTGTGTTGTTCTGTTCTGGGTGAGGCCATGAACTTATTGAATGGCCCTCGTACATAGTATTTGGTGTATTTTATTTAATTTCTAGTTAAATGAATGCACTTAATTTAAATTAACACACTTTTTGGAGTCTTTCTTTCTCTAGTCGCTTTTCCATTGCACATCTGCGCAAAACTTTACTGATATTTACTAAATGTTGAAAAAACAGAAGTGCATAATGTTGTTTTTTCCATTAAATCACAAATGCAATGATTTGTTTATTTATTATCGCGAGATGACAAGAGAAGTCATTCCATAAACATGGCGACAAACGTAAATATGGTGTTGATTTACAGATATATTCATTATTATTACATATTACCCCTCTATCTCGTACTAAATACTAAAACGATTCAGTTTCCTGGTGTGTCCACACATACCGCTATTGTTTCTTTTAAAACTCTTCTTCTTCACTTGTTGTAACATCCATCAACATCCGTTTTTTAATTCACCTGACTCTACAGTAGTTGCAAAAAAAGGTCTTTCCTTTGCAGTTTTGCGTTATATACCATTTGTGCTACGCCTGAAAAACCACCTCTTGCCAGAGCAAAAACAGAAGTGCGTAATGTTGTTTTTTCCATTAAATCACAAATGCAATGATTTGTTTATTTATGATCGCGAGATGACATGAGAAGTCATTCCATAAACATGGCGACGAACATAAATATGGTGTTGATTTACAGATATATTCATTATTATTATATATCCTCCTGAGGCCCAGTAAAGTGAAAGTTTTGGCTTTTTTACATTGAACAACTGTCTTGAATGAAAACTGCATAATGCAACAGTTTTTTCAGATACATTTTTTAAAATTCTTTTTATTTATTTATTTATTTATTTATTTATTTATTTATTTTTTAATGGAATGTCCTTTGCAATGAAGAGCATTTTTTAAAGTAAAACTGTCAAACTTTTGTCCCCTACAGAGGACAAAAATGCATTGCTGGGTCTCAGGAGGATATTACCTCCCTATCTCGTACCAAATTTAAAAATGATTGGGTTTCCTGGAGTGTCCGCACATACCACGACATGTTTTTCTTCTTCTTCGCTTGCTGTAACATCCGTCAACATCCGTTTTTTAAATTCACCTGACTCTAGTTGCTAAAAAAGGTCTTTCCCTCACAGTTTTGCATGATATACCATTTGCGCTTTGCCCGAAAAACCACCTCTTGCCAGCGCAAAAATTTTTAATCGAAAAATAAGACTTTTGGCCAAATTGTCGTTTTTCCATTAGGTACATTTTTATGCGCAAGTTATATTTGCGCAATTTAAGGGTCAATGGAAAAGTGACTTCTATCTTGTTGATTGTCAAATTCTTCTCCGCTTAAAACGATAAACGATGGGATTAACCCTTTCTAACCGGCTGTTTTTAATTACTCATTCTACATTCCGTACATCATGTGTAATTGCTGCCTGTTTTATTTGTTTTCTGAGCAATAAATGGGTTATACAGTGAGTCACATGTTGGATTACAGAATAAAGTGAACATTTATCTGCGATTCCAAATGTTTTTATTGAACGTAATGTGAAAATGATAGTATTATCCACATTCGTCGGGCTTCAAGGGGACAGCTTTACAGATTTATACACTTCATAAATGTATTCTGTGGGATATTTGTGGAAATGAATTATGATCTGGCAAATTCACTTCTATTTCCATAGTGCTTTTGCAGTTTGCGGGCTTTCAGTATCTCTTTAAAAAACATTAAAAACGTGACATGGCATCTGTTGTATGTCTACAGTATAGACATGTTTACATGCCTTCATGTCTGGGTATAGAGAGAGGGGGGGGGGCAAAGTTATACCCAAGACAGGCATACAGGCATGTTTCTGTGTCTGTGTCTGTATGTAGGCATGTACTGCAGATGCCTCTAAGTACTGGAGATGTCTGTGCTCCAAAGTAGAAACATGTGCAGTTTGCTGGTGTGTGTATATGTGTGTTTCTAGTATGTAGGTCACCAATATATTCCTGATGAGGTCTAGTCCTCTGGAGAACTCTGCAGATATGAGGGCCTAAATTAGACACTATTATCTCTCTCTCTCTCCCTCTCTCTCTCTCTCTCTCTCTCTCTCTCTCTCTCTCTCTCTGAGTGTGTGTTTGTAACTATGTGAGAGAGAAGTAGACACCATTATCAGACAAGAGCCTTAGAGGCATTTGGGTTCACTTTTGTGCCTGCTTTTACGTGTAAAGAGCAGTATCATTAGTGTGTTTGTCTATGTGCATATAGGGGTTAAAGTGCATGTTGTATTTTACATAATGTGTTTGTGTGTGTATGTGTGTGTGTGCATTTGTGTGAAAATGACATGCCACTATCAGCTGACTGGCTAGATGCCTGTTAGCACTGACATGGGACTGTAAACCTCAGCCCTCAACTTTAATGACTGTTGGCTCGGAAAGCATGTCCATAACGCTTTTACCAAGGGCAGACTGTTAATAACTCTGAAAGGCCATTTGAAAAGACAATAGTGTGGCCATTGGATCAGTTTGTTTTTGGAGCATAAATTGTAAAATATAGTGCATTGGAGGATTTCCTTATGGAGATACAGTTTTTAAATGTTTTAATAGAGGTTTTAGGATTTTCCCATCACACACACTCAGCTCATAACGTAATAGTCAGACCTTTAATACTGTACAAATCCAGTGATGATAGTGTTCTTTTGCATTACAGTGTTTTTTTTCATAGCATAAAGTGTAAAACATAGTGCATTTAAGGATTTCCTTATATAGACACAGTTTCTAAATGTTTTAATAGAGGTTTTAGGATTTTCCCAGCTCATAACTTAATAGTCAGACCTTTAATACTGTCCAAAACCAGTGATGATGGTGTTCTTTTGCATTACATTTATAAAAAAAAATGTGTTTTTTTTCATAGCATAAACTGTAAAATATAGTGCATTTGAGGATTTTCTTTTATAGACACAGTTTCTAAATGTTTGAATAGAGGTTTTAGGATTTTCCCAGCTCATAACTTAATAGTCAAACCTTTAATACTGTCCAAAACCAATGATGATGGTGTTCTTTTGCATTACATTTATTTTAAAAAATGTGTTTTTTTCATAGCATAAATTGTAAAATATAGTGCATTTAAGGATTTCCTTATATAGATAGAGTTTATAAATGTTTAAATAGAGGTTTTAGGAGAGGGGTATCAAACATGCGGCCCGCCAAAGGGTCCAGTTCAGGCCCTGGGATGTTTTTGCCAAGTGCAAAAATTCCAGTCTTGAATTGAATTAAGCAAAAAAAAAAAAAAAAAAGCTTGAATTAAGGAAAAAATCTTGAATTAAGCAAAAAAATAAAGAAAAAATCTTCAATTAAGTGAAAAAAAATCTTGAATTAAGCCAAAAAAAATCTTCAATTAAGTAAAAAAAATCTTGAGTTAAGCCAAAAAAAAAAAATCTCAAATTTAGCAAAAAATCTTCAATTAAGCAAAAAAAAAAATCTTCAATTAAGTAAAAAAAAATCTTGAGTTAAGCTAAAAAAATAAATAAATCTTATATTAAGTTAAAAAAATCTTGAATTAAGCCAAAAAAAAAAAAAAAAATCTTCAATTAAGTTAAAAAAATCTTAAGGCAAAAAAAAAAAAAAATCTTCAATTAAGTAAAAAATCTTGAATTACGCCCCCCAAAAAGACTAGAATTAACAACTTGATTTTTTTTCTTTTAGTGCAAAAAATAACATTATGAAAGTATTTACATTTACAAACTATCCTGCAACACTAAAATGTGAATAACCTGAAATTTCTAAAGAAAATTAAGCACAGTTTTAACAATTTTTCTGCCTGTTCCCTTAGTGTTTAGTGTCTTTGTAGATCTGATCCATAATGCACATGTAGAAATGATAAGTTGAGGAATAATACTGTTAAAATTGCACTAAATTTTCTTACGTTTTTTAATTAAATTTCAGTTTTTTCAGTTTTTTTTGTTGTTTTTTTGATAGTTTATAAAAGTACGTATTTTCATAATTTAATGGTTTTTTTTTTACACTAAAACACAAACAAAAATTTGGAGTTGTCATTATTTACAGGTTATTATGTTATTATTTTTCTGGTCCGGCCCACTGCAGATCAAATTTAGCCGAATATGGCCCCTTAACTAAAATGAGTTTCACACCCGTTTTAGGATTTTCCCAGCTCATAACTTAATAGTCAAATCTTTAATACTGTTGAAAACCAACGATGATGGTGTTCTTTTGCATTACAATTATAACAAATGTGTTTTTCTCATAACATAAATTGTAAAATATAGTGCATTTGAGGATTTCCTTATATAGATACAGTTTATAAATGTTTAAATAGAGGTTTTAGGACAGGGGTATCAAACATGCAGCCCGGGGGCCAAATGTGGCCCACCAAAGGGTCCAGTTCAGCCCCTGGGATGTTTTTGCCAAGTGCAAAAATTCCAGTCTTGAATTGAATTAAACAAAAAAAATTTAGCTTGAATTAAGGAAGAAATCTTGAATTAAGCAAAAAAAAAAAAAAAAAAAATCTTCAATTATTGAAAAAATCTTCAATTAAGCCAAAAAAATCTTCAATTAAGTAAAAAAAAACTTCAATTAAGCCAAAAAAATCTCAAATTTTGCAAAAAATCTTCAATTAAGTAAAAAAAAATCTTCAATTAAGCCAAAAGAAATCTTCAGTTAAGTTTAAAAAATCTTGAATTAAGCCAAAAAAAAAAAAAATCTTCAGTTAAGTAAAAAAAATCTTGAATTACGTCCCCCAAAAAATCTAGAATTAACAACTTAATTTTTTTTTTCTTTTAGTACACTAAATTTTTTTATGTTTTTTAATTAAATTTCTTTTTTTTTTTTTTTTTTGATAGTTTATAAAATTACATATTTTCATAATTTAATGTTTTTTTTTTTACACTAAAACACAGACAAAAATTTGGAGTTGTCATTATTTACAGGTTATGTAGGATTTTCCCAGCTCATAACTTAATAGTCAAACCTTTAATACTGTCCAAAACCAACGATGATGGTGTTCGTTTGCATTACAATTATAACAAATGTGTTTTTCTCATAACATAAATTGTAAAACATAGTGCATTTAAGGATTTCCTTATATAGACACAGTTTCTAAATGTTTTAATAGAGGTTTTAGGATTTTCCCAGCTCATAACTTAATAGTCAGACCTTTAATACTGTCCAAAACCAGTGATGATGGTGTTCTTTTGCATTACATTTATAAAAAAAAAATGTGTTTTTTTTCATAGCATAAACTGTAAAATATAGTGCATTTGAGGATTTTCTTTTATAGACACAGTTTCTAAATGTTTGAATAGAGGTTTTAGGATTTTCCCAGCTCATAACTTAATAGTCAAACCTTTAATACTGTCCAAAACCAATGATGATGGTGTTCTTTTGCATTACATTTATAAAAAAAAAAAAAAAAAGTGTTTTTTTCATAGCATAAATTGTAAAATATAGTGCATTTAAGGATTTCCTTATATAGATACAGTTTATAAATGTTTAAATAGAGGTTTTAGGAGAGGGGTATCAAACATGCGGCCCGCCAAAGGGTCCAGTTCAGGCCCTGGGATGTTTTTGCCAAGTGCAAAAATTCCAGTCTTGAATTGAATTAAGCAAAAAAAAAAAAAAAAAGCTTGAATTAAGGAAAAAATCTTGAATTAAGCAAAAAAATAAAGAAAAAATCTTCAATTAAGTGAAAAAAAATCTTGAATTAAGCCAAAAAAAATCTTCAATTAAGTAAAAAAAATCTTGAGTTAAGCCAAAAAAAAAAAATCTCAAATTTAGCAAAAAATCTTCAATTAAGCAAAAAAAAAATCTTCAATTAAGTAAAAAAAAATCTTGAGTTAAGCTAAAAAAAAAAAAAAAATCTTATATTAAGTTAAAAAAATCTTGAATTAAGCCAAAAAAAAAAAAAAAAAAAATCTTCAATTAAGTTAAAAAAATCTTAAGGCAAAAAAAAAAAAATCTTCAATTAAGTAAAAAATCTTGAATTACGCCCCCCAAAAAGACTAGAATTAACAACTTGATTTTTTTTCTTTGTTTTAGTGCAAAAAATAACATTATGAAAGTATTTACATTTACAAACTATCCTGTAACACTAAAATGTGAATAACCTGAAATTTCTAAAGAAAATTAAGCACAGTTTTAACAATTTTTCTGCCTGTTCCCTTAGTGTTTAGTGTCTTTGTAGATCTGATCCATAATGCACATGTAGAAATGATAAGTTGAGGAATAATACTGTTAA
Source organism: Sphaeramia orbicularis (assembly GCF_902148855.1). NCBI lineage: Eukaryota > Metazoa > Chordata > Actinopteri > Kurtiformes > Apogonidae > Sphaeramia > Sphaeramia orbicularis. Next base: position 27,456,765 of record NC_043972.1, on the reverse strand, counting down.
AATTGCACTAAATTTTCTTACGTTTTTTAATTAAATTTCAGTTTTTTCAGTTTTTTTTGTTGTTTTTTTGATAGTTTATAAAAGTACGTATTTTCATAATTTAATGGGGTTTTTTTTACACTAAAACACAAACAAAAATTTGGAGTTGTCATTATTTATAGGTTATTATGTTATTATTTTTCTGGTCCGGCCCACTGCAGATCAAATTTAGCCGAATATGGCCCCTTAACTAAAATGAGTTTCACACCCGTTTTAGGATTTTCCCAGCTCATAACTTAATAGTCAAATCTTTAATACTGTTGAAAACCAACGATGATGGTGTTCTTTTGCATTACAATTATAACAAATGTGTTTTTCTCATAACATAAATTGTAAAATATAGTGCATTTGAGGATTTCCTTATATAGATACAGTTTATAAATGTTTAAATAGAGGTTTTAGGACAGGGGTATCAAACATGCAGCCCGGGGGCCAAATGTGGCCCACCAAAGGGTCCAGTTCAGCCCCTGGGATGTTTTTGCCAAGTGCAAAAATTCCAGTCTTGAATTGAATTAAACAAAAAAAATTTAGCTTGAATTAAGGAAGAAATCTTGAATTAAGCAAAAAAAAAAAAAAAAAAAATCTTCAATTATTGAAAAAATCTTCAATTAAGCCAAAAAAATCTTCAATTAAGTAAAAAAAAACTTCAATTAAGCCAAAAAAATCTCAAATTTTGCAAAAAATCTTCAATTAAGTAAAAAAAAATCTTCAATTAAGCCAAAAGAAATCTTCAGTTAAGTTTAAAAAATCTTGAATTAAGCCAAAAAAAAAAAAAAAATCTTCAGTTAAGTAAAAAAAATCTTGAATTACGTCCCCCAAAAAATCTAGAATTAACAACTTAATTTTTTTTTTCTTTTAGTACACTAAATTTTTTTATGTTTTTTAATTAAATTTCTTTTTTTTTTTTTTTTTGATAGTTTATAAAATTACATATTTTCATAATTTAATGTTTTTTTTTTTTACACTAAAACACAGACAAAAATTTGGAGTTGTCATTATTTACAGGTTATGTAGGATTTTCCCAGCTCATAACTTAATAGTCAAACCTTTAATACTGTCCAAAACCAACGATGATGGTGTTCTTTTGCATTACAATTATAACAAATGTGTTTTTCTCATAACATAAATTGTAAAACATAGTGCATTTAAGGATTTCCTTATATAGACACAGTTTCTAAATGTTTTAATAGAGGTTTTAGGATTTTCCCAGCTCATAACTTAATAGTCAGACCTTTAATACTGTCCAAAACCAGTGATGATGGTGTTCTTTTGCATTACATTTATAAAAAAAATGTGTTTTTTTTCATAGCATAAACTGTAAAATATAGTGCATTTGAGGATTTTCTTTTATAGACACAGTTTCTAAATGTTTGAATAGAGGTTTTAGGATTTTCCCAGCTCATAACTTAATAGTCAAACCTTTAATACTGTCCAAAACCAATGATGATGGTGTTCTTTTGCATTACATTTATAAAAAAAAAAAAAAGTGTTTTTTTCATAGCATAAATTGTAAAATATAGTGCATTTAAGGATTTCCTTATATAGATACAGTTTATAAATGTTTAAATAGAGGTTTTAGGAGAGGGGTATCAAACATGCGGCCCGCCAAAGGGTCCAGTTCAGGCCCTGGGATGTTTTTGCCAAGTGCAAAAATTCCAGTCTTGAATTGAATTAAGCAAAAAAAAAAAAAAAAGCTTGAATTAAGGAAAAAATCTTGAATTAAGCAAAAAAATAAAGAAAAAATCTTCAATTAAGTGAAAAAAAATCTTGAATTAAGCCAAAAAAAATCTTCAATTAAGTAAAAACAATCTTGAGTTAAGCCAAAAAAAAAAAATCTCAAATTTAGCAAAAAATCTTCAATTAAGCAAAAAAAAAAATCTTCAATTAAGTAAAAAAAAATCTTGAGTTAAGCTAAAAAAAAAAAAAAAATCTTATATTAAGTTAAAAAAATCTTGAATTAAGCCAAAAAAAAAAAAAAAAAAAATCTTCAATTAAGTTAAAAAAATCTTAAGGCAAAAAAAAAAAATCTTCAATTAAGTAAAAAATCTTGAATTACGCCCCCCAAAAAGACTAGAATTAACAACTTGATTTTTTTTCTTTGTTTTAGTGCAAAAAATAACATTATGAAAGTATTTACATTTACAAACTATCCTGTAACACTAAAATGTGAATAACCTGAAATTTCTAAAGAAAATTAAGCACAGTTTTAACAATTTTTCTGCCTGTTCCCTTAGTGTTTAGTGTCTTTGTAGATCTGATCCATAATGCACATGTAGAAATGATAAGTTGAGGAATAATACTGTTAAAATTGCACTAAATTTTCTTACGTTTTTTAATTAAATTTCAGTTTTTTCAGTTTTTTTTGTTGTTTTTTTGATAGTTTATAAAAGTACGTATTTTCATAATTTAATGGGTTTTTTTTTACACTAAAACACAAACAAAAATTTGGAGTTGTCATTATTTACAGGTTATTATGTTATTATTTTTCTGGTCCGGCCCACTGCAGATCAAATTTAGCCGAATATGGCCCCTTAACTAAAATGAGTTTCACACCCGTTTTAGGATTTTCCCAGCTCATAACTTAATAGTCAAATCTTTAATACTGTTGAAAACCAACGATGATGGTGTTCTTTTGCATTACAATTATAACAAATGTGTTTTTCTCATAACATAAATTGTAAAATATAGTGCATTTGAGGATTTCCTTATATAGATACAGTTTATAAATGTTTAAATAGAGGTTTTAGGACAGGGGTATCAAACATGCAGCCCGGGGGCCAAATGTGGCCCACCAAAGGGTCCAGTTCAGCCCCTGGGATGTTTTTGCCAAGTGCAAAAATTCCAGTCTTGAATTGAATTAAACAAAAAAAATTTAGCTTGAATTAAGGAAGAAATCTTGAATTAAGCAAAAAAAAAAAAAAAAAATCTTCAATTATTGAAAAAATCTTCAATTAAGCCAAAAAAATCTTCAATTAAGTAAAAAAAAACTTCAATTAAGCCAAAAAAATCTCAAATTTTGCAAAAAATCTTCAATTAAGTAAAAAAAAATCTTCAATTAAGCCAAAAGAAATCTTCAGTTAAGTTTAAAAAATCTTGAATTAAGCCAAAAAAAAAAAAAAATCTTCAGTTAAGTAAAAAAAATCTTGAATTACGTCCCCCAAAAAATCTAGAATTAACAACTTAATTTTTTTTTTCTTTTAGTACACTAAATTTTTTTATGTTTTTTAATTAAATTTCTTTTTTTTTTTTTTTTTGATAGTTTATAAAATTACATATTTTCATAATTTAATGTTTTTTTTTTTTTACACTAAAACACAGACAAAAATTTGGAGTTGTCATTATTTACAGGTTATGTAGGATTTTCCCAGCTCATAACTTAATAGTCAAACCTTTAATACTGTCCAAAACCAACGATGATGGTGTTCTTTTGCATTACAATTATAACAAATGTGTTTTTCTCATAACATAAATTGTAAAATATAGTGCATTTGAGGATTTCCTTATATAGATACAGTTTATAAATGTTTAAATAGAGGTTTTAGGACAGGGGTATCAAACATGCAGCCCGGGGGCCAAATGTGGCCCACCAAAGGGTCCAGTTCAGCCCCTGGGATGTTTTTGCCAAGTGCAAAAATTCCAGTCTTGAATTGAATTAAACAAAAAAAATTTAGCTTGAATTAAGGAAGAAATCTTGAATTAAGCAAAAAAAAAAAAAAAAAATCTTCAATTATTGAAAAAATCTTCAATTAAGCCAAAAAAATCTTCAATTAAGTAAAAAAAAACTTCAATTAAGCCAAAAAAATCTCAAATTTTGCAAAAAATCTTCAATTAAGTAAAAAAAAATCTTCAATTAAGCCAAAAGAAATCTTCAGTTAAGTTTAAAAAATCTTGAATTAAGCCAAAAAAAAAAAAAATCTTCAGTTAAGTAAAAAAAATCTTGAATTACGTCCCCCAAAAAATCTAGAATTAACAACTTAATTTTTTTTTTCTTTTAGTACACTAAATTTTTTTATGTTTTTTAATTAAATTTCTTTTTTTTTTTTTTTTTGATAGTTTATAAAATTACATATTTTCATAATTTAATGTTTTTTTTTTTTACACTAAAACACAGACAAAAATTTGGAGTTGTCATTATTTACAGGTTATGTAGGATTTTCCCAGCTCATAACTTAATAGTCAAACCTTTAATACTGTCCAAAACCAACGATGATGGTGTTCTTTTGCATTACAATTATAACAAATGTGTTTTTCTCATAACATAAATTGTAAAATATAGTGCATTTGAGGATTTCCTTATATAGATACAGTTTATAAATGTTTCAATAGAGGTTTTAGGACAGGGGTATCAAACATGCGGCCCGAGGGCCAAATGTGGCCCACCAAAGGGTCCAGTTCAGCCCCTGGGATGTTTTTGCCAAGTGCAAAAATTCCAGTCTTGAATTGAATTAAACAAAAAAAATTTAGCTTGAATTAAGGAAGAAATCTTGAATTAAGCAAAAAAAAAAAAAAAAAAATCTTCAATTATTGAAAAAATCTTCAATTAAGCCAAAAAAATCTTCAATTAAGTAAAAAAAAAACTTCAATTAAGCCAAAAAAATCTCAAATTTTGCAAAAAATCTTCAATTAAGTAAAAAAAAATCTTCAATTAAGCCAAAAGAAATCTTCAGTTAAGTTTAAAAAATCTTGAATTAAGCCAAAAAAAAAAAAAATCTTCAGTTAAGTAAAAAAAATCTTGAATTACGTCCCCCAAAAAATCTAGAATTAACAACTTAATTTTTTTTTTCTTTTAGTACACTAAATTTTTTTATGTTTTTTAATTAAATTTCTTTTTTTTTTTTTTTTTGATAGTTTATAAAATTACATATTTTCATAATTTAATGTTTTTTTTTTTTACACTAAAACACAGACAAAAATTTGGAGTTGTCATTATTTACAGGTTATGTAGGATTTTCCCAGCTCATAACTTAATAGTCAAACCTTTAATACTGTCCAAAACCAACGATGATGGTGTTCTTTTGCATTACAATTATAACAAATGTGTTTTTCTCATAACATAAATTGTAAAATATAGTGCATTTGAGGATTTCCTTATATAGATACAGTTTATAAATGTTTCAATAGAGGTTTTAGGACAGGGGTATCAAACATGCGGCCCGAGGGCCAAATGTGGCCCACCAAAGGGTCCAGTTCAGCCCCTGGGATGTTTTTGCCAAGTGCAAAAATTCCAGTCTTGAATTGAATTAAACAAAAAAAAATTAGCTTGAATTAAGGAAGAAATCTTGAATTAAGCAAAAAAAAAAGAAAAAAAAATCTTCAATTTAGTGAAAAAATCTTGAATTAAGCCAAAAAAAATCTTCAGTAAAGTAAAAAAAAAATCTTCAATTAAGCCAAAAAAATCTCAAAATTTGCAAAAAATCTTCAATTATGTAAAAAAAATCTTCAATTAAGCCAAAAAAAATCTTCAGTTAAGTTTAAAAAATCTTGAATTAAGCAAAAAAAAAAAAAAAAAAAATTCAATTAAGTAAAAAAAATCTTGAATTACACCCCCCAAAAAATCTAGAATTAACAACTTAATTTTTTTTTCTTTTAGTACACTAAATTTTTTTTATGTTTTTTAATTAAATTTCTTTTTTTTTTTTTGATAGTTTATAAAATTACATATTTTCATAATTTAATGGAGTTTTTTTTACACTAAAACACAGACAAAAATTTGAAGTTGTCATTATTTACAGGTTATGTAGGATTTTCCCAGCTCATACCTTAATAGTCAAACCTTTAATACTGTCCAAAACCAACGATGATGGTGCTCTTTTTGCATTACAATTATAACAAATGTGACATTTTTTTCCTAGCTGCTGACCCGGAACAGTTTGTTGAAACATTACACTCCATCCTCCTTCATTTCATAATGTCTACATTCAGTCAGCGTAGTGTCTGTAAGTCACAGGGACAATGTTACATGCAGACAATCTGTCACACCAATTTGGAATTTTGCCAGAGCTCAGCCCAAAAGTTATATTCAACCCGCGAGAGATGAATGGAGGCGAAAATGTCTACCTTTGAAAAGCTTCATGCTTTGACCAAATCATATGCTGTCACTCCTAAGCTTTAGAAGGCCTGCACTTTTCATCAAAGCTCTTGATGGCTACCTTTCACACTACTGTCGAATACACCCTCAAAAGCTTCCCTCCCTCCTTTTCCTCCCTTCCCTTTCCCAAATCTTTTTCTTCTTCTTCCCTCCGATGTCGACAACCCCTCTCCCCCTACCCCCCCCCCCCTCCCTCAATCCTTCCATTCCCCTTGTCCTTAATCCCTCCATCCCTCCCTCTTTCCCTTCCCTCCTCAATCAAACCCACAAATCCCTCCAGGTTTTTTTTTTTTTTTTTCTCTATGTATGTGTGACTTCAGTGCTGTCAAGGTAGATGAAACAAGAGGAATTTAGATTCATCACAGTCATAACCTGCCATGATAATAATCCACTCCTATTCTTCCCATGTGGCAGTAGGCCGATGTTACTGGCCTTTTCGGGATTTATTTGCATATTTGTTTCCCCTTTGTTTCTTTTGATGAATTATTTACTGTGGAGTGAAACGACAGCAGAGATCACTGATGATTACTGTCACGGGTGGATGGGTGCATTTCTCCTCTTTGTAATTATTCCCTTTTTTCCTGATTTTCAATCAAGTTTTTCACTCATGTTCCCCGGTGACAACAGACAAGAAACAGAAAAAAACACACATACATTTTAGTATTGCCTGTGGAACCTTTCCGCTGTCTAGCGGGAACGTAGCTTCCTTTGTTGTCGTAATGATTACAGAGTAGGAAAAAGATGGAAAAAAAAAAGAGAAGTGAGGGGAGAGAGTACAGATCAAATGGAAAAATACTGTAAACACAAATGTGCTGGGAGGGCCACCTCACACAACTCCCACACACAGGACAAGTGAGTATACAGGGTGGGGAAGCAAAATTTATAATATTTTGAGGCAGGGATTGAAAGACAGTGTATGACCAATTAGTTTATTGAAAGTCATCAGAATTTATTTGCCACAAGAAAATTGACATCATAGAAAATGTTTTTATTCTACAGGGTGGGGAAGCAAAATTTACAATGAACATTTAGTTGTTTTTTCTCAGCAGGCACTACATCAATTGTTTTGAAACCAAACATATATTGATGTCATAATCATACCTAACACTATTATCCATACCTTTTCAGAAACTTTTGCCCATATGAGTAATCAGGAAAGCAAACGTCAAAGAGTGTGTGATTTGCTGAATGCACTCGTCACACCAAAGAAGATTTCAAAAATAGTTGGAGTGTCCATAAAGACTGTTTATAATGTAAAGAAGAGAATGACTATGAGCAAAACTATTAGGAGAAAGTCTGGAAGATACTATTAAAGAAGAATGGGAGAAGTTGTCACCCGAATATTTGAGGAACACTTGCGCAAGTTTCAGGAAGTGTGTGAAGGCAGTTACTGAGAAAGAAGGAGGACACATAGAATAAAAACATTTTCTATTATGTCAATTTTCTTGTGGCAAATAAATTCTCATGACTTTCAATAAACTAATTGGTCATACACTGTCTTTCAATCCCTGCCTCAAAATATTGTAAATTTTGCTTCCCCACCCTGTATGTGTCCTCCTTCTTTCTCAATAACTGCCTTCACACACTTCCTGAAACTTGCGCAAGTGTTCCTCAAATATTGGGGTGACAACTTCTCCCATTCTTCTTTAATAGTATCTTCCAGACTTTCTCCTAATAGTTTTGCTCATAGTCATTCTCTTCTTTACATTATAAACAGTCTTTATGGACACTCCAACTATTTTTTAAAATCTCCTTTGGTGTGACGAGTGCATTCAGCAAATCACACACTCTTTGACGTTTGCTTTCCTGATTACTCATATGGGCAAAAGTTTCTGATAAGGTATGGATAATAGTGTTAGGTATGATTATGACATCAATATATGTTTGGTTTCAAAACAATTGACGTAGTGCCTGCTGAGAAAAAAACAACTAAATGTTCATTGTAAATTTTGCTTCCCCACCCTGTACATGACACACATTCATCACAGGACGGATCCAGAGACTTGATTAAGGGTAAAAGAGACTAATAGTAAGAACAGCACAGTGTGATTTAGGAGCCTTTCAAGTTAGGTTGGAGCACAGCATTAAAAAAAAAAAAAAAAAGACCTCCAGGACCTTAAGGTTTGGGCCGTATTTGTATTTTCACACAAAACAACATCTTGAGAGTTGCAATCACAGTGAGATGTGTCCATTTAAGTCCCTTGATTGTAAACCGCAAAAAACTGTAGTCCCAGTGTGCACCAGGGTTGTACACACACATTCACATCCACACAACACACACTGCCACCCTGTCCCTGTATTGCCCTATCCAGGAATAACAATGCATAATTCATGTCCCGAAGTCTCGTCTGCAGACAAAAGTCAGCGTTTGCATTTATTATTTATTGAAAACAGCTCACATGATGAATCCGTTAACAAACAGAGCTTCCAGTAAGCGCTGTACCTAATTTTTCTCTTGCTGTTTGTGTTTTGGCATAGATTTAAGTGGGCTCATTAGCAGAGATGAGGATGTAAGGAGAGAGGAGGAATGGCAGGGGAGAGGGAGAAAGGCAAAGTGAGACAGGAAATGAGGCCAAAGGATAAAGAAATCATTTTTGTAAAGGTATGAATTAATGAGCGGCTTGTGCAATGAGAGATAATTAATTTAACAATGAAATGCTTTGGGCCTTAGTTTTTTTTAGGACGTACAACTTTTAGGACTTGACAGTTAAACAGTAAAAGCTGCAGCCCAATGGCTATTTGGGTATTTGTAAAACCTAGAGGTAATGAATCTGTGTCAGTGTATAATCATCTAATCAATTCTGTGCCTGTTGCGGCGCTGGAACTCTAAAGGGGAACTGTCCAGAAATTCTTACAAATTAGATAAGTCACACATTCGCACCACACATACGAGATAACACACTATATCCACGAATCCAGTTACACTTGTTGTGCGGACACTCTGCATTGAGGATGGGAGGCAATTCATCGAAGGAAAAAGGAACATTTGCCATCTTATGCTAATGCAGTCATCATTTATTCCAGAGTGCTCAATTTTTTTTTTTTTTTTCCCCTCTTCTACTCCACCCCTTCACCATCCATCACTCATCTGAGGCATGAGGTATTATCTTTGCAGGGATTTTATATTCAGTCTTCCCTTAGATGGGTGGACACACACACATATACACACACACAGTCATTTTTGTTAAATCAAAAAAATCAAATCTGGTCTAGCAAAGGTTGAATAATTGATGTTTTATGTTAAAAAAGGAATGAAATAATCATAGGCTGTTGGATGTTGGAGGAACATCAAACCCAGAGTCGGAGCTTTGCAGACAGAGCTGAGAAGGGTAGGGGCATTATGTATTTGGGCCGACTGCCCTGTGAAATAATAACGAATAGCAAAGAGTTAGAGGATTAGGAGATTTTTGTTCTGCACTGTACCTGACACTTTGTGCGTGCCCACCCATGTTTTTTACAGCATGACCAGGGTACATCTATCCTGCATTAATACGGAAAGATTTCCTGGAAATTGTTTGGTTTGGTGGGCTGGGGAAAACATTCCAGCAAAGCCTGCAAAAATGGATAAATGGCTGCAGTAGAAAATGACACAAGGTTCATAAGAAGTGCTGATCTAGTGGGAGGATTTTTTTTTTTTTTCTGCTACTCTACAAGCAAACCATCCCAGGACTGAAAGAAGTTAGTCTGACTATATCTGAAAGGTGTTAGAATTAACCCTGTAAAGCCTGAACCATTAAAACATTGATAGAAAAGTCCAGTTCTTTGAATCCGGAGCCTTTATTGGTCCTTCTGAACAACCAAAAAAACACCAATTTCCATGTATGACTTTCAATGTTGTATCATATTTGATACACTGGGTCTCAATTAGGGATGCACCGATACCATTTTTTTCCAGACATAGTAAAAGTACAAGTACTTACATTTGAGTACTTTCTGGTAACGAGTACAAAGGTTATTATCATTAATGAAAACTAATGAAATGACGAAAACTAGAATTGTAAAAAATATTTTTGTTAACTGAAACGATATTTTCGTTAACTGGGCAGCCATGGCTCAGTTGGTAGAGCGGGTCGTCCAATAACTGAAGGGTTGGCGGTTCGAATCCCGTTCTGTCCTAGTCAGTCCGTTGTGTCCTTGGGCAAGACACTTCACCCTCCTTGCCTCCAGTGCCACCCACACTGGTGTATGAATGTTTGGTGGTGGTCAGAGGGGCCGTAGGCGCAAAATGGCAGCCACGCTTCTGTCAGTCTGCCCCAGGGCAGCTGTGGCTACAGATGTAGTTTACCACCACCAGAGGGAGAATGTGAGAGCGAATGAATAATGGGTCAATAATGTAAAGCGCTTTGGGTGTCTAGAAAGGCGCTATATAAATCCAATCCATTATGAAATAAATAAAAACTATAATTAACAGAAAAAAACAATAACTCACTGAAACTGTATTGTGTGTTTACAAAACTAACTAAAACTTATAAAAATTAAGGATAAAATTCCGTTCGTTTTCGTCTTTGTCAATGTCAGATTGATATGGAATTGATTTATTTCCTTCAAGCAATTTTATCTGCTGGCATCATATGATATTTAAGGGTCCATCACTTGTCGTCACTTGTGGTTTCCAGTCGTCTTCTGGTCCCCACTCTACCTGGAAACATGGAAACTAAAGTTGGGAGAAAGCAGCAGAGTCCTGTCTGGGATTTATTTGAACACGATGGCAAAGAAAAGAAAAGATATAAAAAAAAAAAGTAAAACTAAGCATTTAGAAAATAACGAAAACTAATAAAAAACTAGCAAACCTGCTCTAAAAATGAATTAAAACTAACTGAATTAGAGAAAAAAAAGTCAAAACTAAATAAAACTAAACTATAATGAAAAATCCAAAACTATTAGAACCTTGCCGAGTACCGATATGAGTACTTAATAATCCCATTACAGTTCTTAGTTACTTTTGAAAATGTGCTTTTTTGTCGTTGTCATTAGTCTGACTGGAACAAAGTGCTGCTACCTTAATCAAATTTTTTTTCCTGAGTGTTTTTATTCCTCTTTAGGCATGAAAAAACAATGTGGCTGAAAACTTTCTCTCAAAAAAATAAATTTAAAAAATAATAATAAAATAAAAATAATAAAAAACAAAAAAATTCAAAAATACATCAAAAATAATCATGAAAAAAAAAAAAAATCTTATGAATCTATTTTTCATGAAATAGCAAAAATGTCCACTCAACTGGACACCATGCGTTTAATTTTTGACGCACAGAAACATGTATTTACTGATAAATTGTGTGAAAACTATTGGTAACGCTTGTGATTCTGGGGGTTTATGCTCAGGAGAGATCGACATAATGTTACTAATTCATGTCAGAAAAGATATGTAGTGTCTTAAAATTTTGATAAACGTGTAAAAAAACAACAACAAAAAAAACAACGAAAAGAACAACAAAATCCATGAATATAGAAGAAAACAGCTGTAGAATAGTTGTCCACTGTAGTGACCAGTACGCATGAAAGGGTTAATGTGTTGGAATGAGCGTTTCTCAGTCAATCCACCAGGGGGCGCCGCTCTGAATTAACCATACTGTCCGAATACCACGAAGAAGAGTAAAGTTTTTTGAGAAGAAGAAAATCAGTAATCATAAACATGGAGACGAAAGAGGTAACACTAATGTGGATACTAATGTTGATATTAATATTAATGAGGGTAGTTGTCATAAATCTGTCAGTAGTTTTCCTCTAACTCACACAGATCCTCTACCTCCACGGTTCCCGGTGGTATTCCCCGTCTTGGTACGTATCTTTGAGCACCTGGAAAATGGATGGAATGTACGCAGAGGACGGATAGAATACTCCATCTGTATCTTTAACATTACTTGCAGTCAGCGTTACTTTTTTTACCGTCATTTATTTTGAAAAATCTCCACACTCCCCACACATTACTCCACCGCCGCGTACCTGCTGCACTTAACTGCGAATGTCATGCAGCCGTAAATGGTATCAGTGCGGTTGTATTGGATTACTTTTACAAGTACAAGTACACACGCTGAGTATCAGACACGATACTGGTTTCAGTATCGGTGCATCCCTAGTATCAATGCTCAAATATTATTATTTCTGAACAAACAAAAACATAATATAACACAAACATGTCTAACAAATTGGTAATTCCTTTTCAAAATTGTCAGTTCTTTCTCCTTCCTCATTAATGACAGTCTTGTAGTGTCACTGGAAAGGCCTCTGGTGAGCGAATTCCTCCCCCTGGTGGATTATCTGTGTATTGTATGTATCTAATTGTATACATCGGGTGTGTAGGTTTTCCAATAAAACCTTCCACCGGTGCTTAAGGCTGACTTGTGTTAAAAAAAAGTGTGTCCTCCACAAAAGTTTGTCTTCTTAGATTTATTGAACAAAAATACAAAAAAACAAAAAGCACATACATACAAGAAGCCACTGCATACGTTATTCTATCCAAACATGGCGAAAATACCGAACTTCCACTACAGTCAGAACACAGTCCAACACAGTCAGAAAAACTGTGAGCTCCCCTCGGTTCTAATGCCGTATACCCCCCAGGGCACGTAGCACCCCCCAAGCTCAGCGCAACTTGTTAAAGCCACAGGCTCCCACATCCATCCTTAGTAACTTGCCCACACATTCACACGAAACAACCAAAACACCATGACTGTGCAAATAGCAATGCAAATATCAAAATACAATCATGTAACACCTCTTCAAATGCAAGCAAATTACAAAACCACCAATCACAAATCAATAACAGAACCGAAATTGTCATCAATCACACAAACCTTGCATATGTCACCTATAAGGTTTAGTTTAGTTTATTAGTTTGATCCCCATTAGCTGCTGCATACCACAGCAGCTACTCTTCCTGGGGTCATCAACAACACAAAAACAAAGCACCACAATTTCCCACAACTCACTCAACAAACAGGATGTACATACACTCAACACAACAACACAAAAACCAAAAATCAACAACAGCACACAATACAAAACAATTACAATAATAATACCAACAACAACAGAAAAAAAAGAATAAATAAACCAAAAATCAGAAACAAAAAATAAAAACATAAAATACAAATAAAAACAGCTCCACAACAAACAAAAAAACAAACCGTCTAGATCACAGGTGTCAAACATGCGGCCTGGGGGCCAAAACCGGCCTGCCAAAGGTTCCATTCTGGCCCGCAGGATGGAAGTGCAAAAATGAACCTAAACAGTCCAGGTTGTCCAAATCCTTTTGGTTCAGCTTCCACATACGGACCAATGTGATGTCAAGTAAAAATAACAAGACAATAACCCATAAATAATGACAACTACAAATTTTCTTTGTGAAAAATTATGTGGAAAAAATTTAAGGGAAAAAAATATCAGAACACTATGAAAATATTTACATTTACAAAACTATTCTTTCACAATAAAATGCAAATAAATACATTAATAAAAACAAAGATGAACAACCTGAAACGTGCAATTTTAACAATATTCTGCCTGTTACTAAATGTTTTATGCATTTATGGATCCACTGTGATCTGTAGTTGTGTTAATAATAACAAATGTAATATTGTAGAAATTGTTCAAATTTTCGTTCCAAACTCCAAAATTTGAACAATATTCTGCCTGTTACCAGATGTTTACGTAACATTGTGTGTAATATGCATGTATAAATAATAAGTCGAGGTATAATTTTGTTAAAATTGCACTAATTTTTCAAATAAAATTTCTATTTTTTCAGATTATTCACATCTTTTTTGTAATATGTAAATATTTTCATAATTTAATTGGGGGTTTTTTGTACTAAAACAAAAAGAAAAACTTGGATTTGTCATTATTTATAGGTTATTAAGTCATTATTTTACCAGTCTGGCCCGCTTGAGATCAAATTGGGCTAAATATGGCCCCTGAACCAAAATGAGTTTGACACCCCAGGTCTAGATGATGTCATAGGATGTGCAATAGCTCAGACAGTTATTCTTGGGTAAATATGAAAATTCTCAACCTTTTAGAAAAACTAACTGCTTGAATTTCTGAAATTAATAATTGTGGTAATGTATTCCATGCTAACATTGCCCTGTATTGCACACTACCCTGTATTTGATTCGTCCTACAGGCAGGCAACAGGAAACGTCTGTCCTCTGACTGACGTGTGGAATGTTGATGGACGTCACTGAAGAAAGTCAGTTTACTGTAAAGAAGTTCAGGTGTTTTTATAATTATGATGTTTCTAATAAATTTAACTAAAGAGTATCTAATTCTGCCTTTAACATGTAACCAGGCCAAACGGGTGTGAGTGTCTCAAGTACTTGTTCTAAATCAGGGGTGTCAAACTCATTTTAGTTCAGGGGCCACATTCAGCTAAATCTGATCTCAAGTGGGCCGGACCAGTAAAATAATATAACATATGTAACAATATAACATAATAATATATAAATAATGTCAACTCTAAACTTTCCTTGATGTGTTAGTGTGAAAAAAGTAAGATTACATTATGAAAATGTTTACATCTACAAACTACCCTTCAAAACCATGTGAATAACATGAACAAACTGAATAAATATGTGCAATTTTAACAATATTATGCTTCAGTTTACTATTTACAGACATAATATTATTAAAATTGTACTTATTTCTCTTAAGACATTTCAGGTTGTTCATATTTGTTCAGGTTATTCACAGTTTTTGCAAAATTATACTTTGTTTTAGTGTCAATACATGAAAATATTTACATTTACAAAGAGAAAAATTTGGAGTTATGAGTATTTATAGGTTATTACCATAGTACTTTAGTGCTCCAACCCACTTTAGATCATATTGGTCTGAATGTGGAATCTGAACTAAAAGGATTGTTAATATCTTAGTGTAATTTTTGCATTTCACACAAAGGGCCGAACTAGATCCTTTGGCGGGCCGGATTTGGCCCCCGGGCCGCATGTTTGACACCTGTGTTCTAAATGGACAGTTTAGGACTATTCGAGCTGCTTTATTTTGCGCAGTTTAAGTGTATTTAGATTTATTTCTGATGTGTTTGACCAAACGATTGAACAATAATCTAAATGCGATAGACCTATAAGGTTTTTCAAGAAAAAAAATATAACACTGATCATGTAGAGGGCTTCAAAACTCATGTATCACATATGATACGTTTGGCATTATAGGGTTAAAAAACTGACTTGAATTTTGTCCATTAGCCTCAATGTAACATAACAAGGTAAGAATTATTAGAATGATTTATGCTTGGAAGTTAATGAGAAAGTTAAAGAAAATGAAAAATGTTCTGTTCACCTCTTTGACACATGCCAAATAAATGTATATGTTTGTATTTTTTTTCTTCATTTCAGCATCACTAGGCCACTATAGACTAAACAGGGAATATGCATAATGTTTAGCTTGGAACATACATACTTTACTTGGCAAAGGACTTATAATAACTCAGCATTCAGCTTCATGGTCCCATAAGCTGCTACTTTTAAAATATCTGCTTGTTTGCCGCTGTAGACTAGTGCGTCTTGTTTTCATGGCTATAAAAGTCTGCAATGAATATACTGTGCATCTCCTGGCAGATACACACCCACACACACACAAACACACACACACACACACACACACAAACCGCTATGCATCATTGCTTCAAATGAAGATAAACTGTTTTTATGTGAGGACCACCTTTTAAGATTGTCCTCATTTGGGATGCAACAACAGTACAAGATGAATACATTCATTCCTAACCCCAGTGAGAGCTGTGCAGCCGTGCATCTCTGACCAATATCTTTTCATGATTGTATGAAGGCTGTACAGTATAGATTTTCTCATACAGCAGCAGAGGGATATAAATGTTTATTATTATCACTGTTTCGGTTTTCCATTTCACCATCTGCCTGTTTGCCAACCATTTCCAATTTGCGTTTAACTAATGATCTCAGAGAATATGATGTGGTGAGGTCAAAAGGCGCATTTACTTTCGCTTTCATTGCAGGAGGTGGAATAAGGATTTTTATAGATACTCAGAGGTTCTTTACGTACAGGTAAAGATGAAAAAAAAGAACCATAACATATACAATAACATGCATCTTTGACCAAATTTAGAGGATCATTCTCGGTCCCTAGATGGTCTGAAAACTTAGACGCAGATAACGGTGTTTTTATCCCGTCCCTGCTTTTGCTTTATCCATTTAAACTCTCGTCTCCATCCAGTTTCTAAGCCCGCGAAGTACAAATAGTCTTCAGCTCAGGGGGCTTATTTTATTAATTCGCTGTTGCCTCTGTTACAGGCCTTCTTCTCTGTAGTCCACATTGCGAGAGGACCACCGCACAGGGATTTTCCCCTTCACCAGGTAACCACAAAGGAAGAGAAGAAGCACATTTGCCACATGTACAACATACCCTTTTACACACGCGCGTACACACTCTCTGCACTATGGGCTACAATGCTGACCACCAGCGCAGCAGGAAACACACATGCACGCACATCCACCATATTATCTTTATGAGGTGTTATACACCAGTGACCACCAACACAGGGTCTCAGTGTTCTCTAATCCACACTCAGGATGAATAGACGGCCCCTTGCAATGGAGGGATTACACTGTCGGATTAATGGGAGTTTTAATTTGAGTCATTGTAAGCGCCCTTAATAATAGGAATGGGTGCAGGAAAGGAAACCATTGGTTCCATATGATATTGCAAAATGTATTACAACTGTCCATTTTATCTATTCACACTCACACCGCTGTATATGTGTGTGTGTGTGTGTGTGTGTGTGTGTGTGTATGTGTGTGAAGCTCATTTTGTGTGAGACTGACTGAAAATGAGCAAATACAGGATTAAGACTGTGACATGGAATACTTGTACAATTACATCACTATTACATACTACATATTAGCCCATTACTATTACATTACTACTAGTAGTATTATAAGTAGTGGTTAGCACTTTTGTGTCACAGCTAGAAGGGTTCAAATTACATTCTGTCCTTAGTTTGCCGGTCAATGACCTCAACCACAGTACCAGTGAAGATCTAGAGTTTTAACATCACAAATTTCTGGCGACCTCAGACATTCAAAACTGAGACATTTTTTTGCTAATATTTATTTGTTTTTGATCATGTAATAGTTTGCTATACTACATTGCTAATAAACTTTAATTTTAGATGACATTTAGTCTATATAATGTATATTATTATGGACGGAGGCAGAAAAGCCAGGTGTAGATTACTGCACAAAATGAGAATTTTATTTTCCTTGGTCAGGATATGTACAGTCAGTCCATCTTGTATTTACAAGGCTGACAATTAATACTGAACAAACAAGAACTCAAACTATGAATTTTGAAAGAGCTGCAGCATCTGAAACCGACCACAATGAACATTTGAAAGATAAACAGTACCACAGTGCTTCAGTTCAGCTTCACAGTTTGTCATGTCTTTTATGGATTGTGATTGTCTCTGTCAACTCACCGTATATTTTTACCTCCGCCAAGGAGGTTATATTTTTGTCGGCGTTGGTTTGTCTGCCTGTCTGTGTGCAAGATAACTCAAAAAGTTATGGACGGATTTGGATGAAAATTTCAGGAAATGTTGATACTGGCACAAGGAACAAATGATTAAATTTTGGTGGTGATCGGGGGTTGGGGGGGGGGGGGGTGGCGGCACTGGTCTGCCTTGGCGGAGGTCTGCGCTCTACGAGTGCTTTTCTAGAAAAGACAGCGCAGACCTCCGCCAAGGCAGATCAGTGGACCCCCCACCCCCCCCAACCCCGATCACCACCAATATTTAATCATTTGTTCCTTGTGCCAGTATCAGCATTTCCTGAAATTTTCATCCAAATCTGGGGCACTGATCTACCTTGGTGAAGGTCTGCGCTCTCCGAGTGCTTCTAGTTTTTTTATTTATCTATTTATTCTATTTTTATCAATTACTAGAAATTCCAGGTGACCCCAAGGTTGAAAAACACTGCACTATGTGGTACCGGCTCAACTCAACTCGGGTACCAGGTACTATTCCTGGAGACCGTTTCCATTACAGGATACTACCGACTTTAAAGTACCTGGATGTCATAGCGACGTGGCGTGTAATTTCCATGACATCTGCTCAGAGAGTTGCTGATAAACTCGCTTGTTGCCCCATCAAGCTCACATCAAATTTTTTGTCGGCCACTGAGGACAGAAATGTCTGAACTTCCTCAACCGACCACAGTGTAGTTTTGCGGGCTGTCATCATGTGGATTAACCTACTGGTGTATTTACTGGAAACTTCCGAATCTGTGTTTTTTTAAAATGGCGGGTCGCACATTGATGATGCAATGACACAGACACAACTCTCTGACCAGTCAATGGTCTGCAGTGTTTACACGTCACATTTAGTATCTCTTCACCTACTTTGGAACCTCGCCTGAGCAGACACCAAAAAACTAGTACCGGGTAGCAGATTGCAGTTCTTTTACGCAAAAAGGCTGAGTCAAGTCGAGCCGGTACCACATAGTGGAAACGTGGCATAAGCGTCTTCAGCGGTGAATATTATGATGGATAAACAGGGACTGAATTTCCCTACAGGGATAATAAAGTGTGTTAACCTTTACTGGACCATTTAATACTAAAGTAACCATGTTATTTAGACCCATAGGTTTCTTAATGATATGCTTGGTTACCATAACAATCTGCACTGTTACTATTAAAGGCTTGGATGATCTTGAATGTCTCACGCAAGTAAACATGTATTTTATGACTTATTTATGTGACGTAAGTTCATGGGTCTGGGAAAAAAAACTATTTGGATAATCAGAAGCATTCCAACTCATGAACATTGCTATTTTTTTCTTGTCTCTGTTACTCTGTGCTCTTCTTTCTAGTTCAACTCCAACATTATTATCTTCTGCATTCAGCCAATAAAGTGAAGTATATGCTGTAGATGGACAATATACATTACGGCATGATGTCGATTCTTGAAATGCTCTTATGTTACTGCCACTGCTGTTATGTAATGGTACTTTAACTATCTATATGTGAGTCTATTTATAGTCACACTAGAATACATAATCATAAGTTAAATGAATTCAGTTAAGCAGTCATTATAATTAAACTCAAACATTTTAGTTAGAACCCATCATGTCAAGAGGATAATGCAAGTTATGTGTACTTTATACATGTACGGATGCACTCACAGATGGATGCAACCAATTTTCATATTTTCTACCTAAACAGGGTCAATATAGATGGATACAAACAGGCAGAGTAAGGGTAGAGGCCAATATATACGGGCAGAAAAAGACAGAAATGTACTGGCCAAAGGAACATTTGCAGCAGAGTGAGGAAAGCTTGATGAATGGATGAGGACTGGTTGGAGCGAGAGATTGGAAAGGAGAGCTATTTACCATTCTAAAGGCAACAATAAAACCATGGATTTAAGCATAAACAGGGATACACAAAGGCAGAGTTACAGAAAAACACTGGGTTTTTTTCACTCTGCTCATTTCATTTTTCTCTTTTCGGCATTCCGAGAAAGCATACACATAGATGTGTAAAGTAAAACTATAACGAATTGTAAGATGATTAAATCGAGCTAGAATAATTATATTTTGTACAAGGTCAGAGTGGTGCATTATAATTTCATCTCCCTGGGAAAGAGAATACAACAACCAAACAAACCAAAATCCCAGTGGCTGTTGATCCATTTTACTTATTAAAACAGTGCTGAACTTGCCCTTCAAAATTGGAATAGCTTTTTTTTTTTTTTTTTTCTTTCTTTTTTGCAACTGGTGTTTTGAATTTTAATAAATCCCTTTCCTTGAAAAGAAAATAAAACACTTAACAGACATCTCAAATAACAAGAAAGAGCAGAGCGCTGATCATTTTAACCCTTTAAATCCTCTGAAGTTATAAAGAAGTAATTCCAGTCCAATCTCTCATGGAAAATGACAGCACCTGTCATTCTGCCTTTGGCCCTAATTCAGTCTCATTTCATTTAAAATGAAAACCACCACTGAATTCTACACATATGCCTACATTAATTGTCTGGGAGTGTCTCATTTGCAGAAAAGAGTACCTGGCAAGAAAAAAGTGTGGCTTTATATAGCAAAAAGAGTAGGTTAGAGAGTAAAAGTAATTAAGATTATAGATTATAGGTTAATTTTCAATTATAGCAGCACATCCCTAGTCAGTTTATATTGAAATTCATAAGGGAGTGGTATTATAATGAATTAATGAAAGCCAGATATACCTTTTTCAACTCAAATGGATATCTGGAAGTGTTGATTAGCAAACAGTCTCACAAATTGATTCAGCTGATGCATCAGAAAAATGAGTTCCACCAGAATAACAGATTGTGGTGTAAATAGCTACTGGTTGTGATTATATTTAATACTTTTATAGTCGCTGAATGATGGCTACAAGAAAGAAAGACACTGAAGAGTAGTATAATTCACACTCTGAACTCATTTTATGTCTTAAAAAGCAACTGAAGACCTTGTTTCAACAGGCTTTTAGTTAGGGGTGGGTTTTATGACCATTTGCTTTTATGTTTTTTATACCTGTGTATGTATGTGTGTGTTTTTCTTTTTTTTGCCTATATATTTTACTTCTTATTTTATTGTAAAAGACTTTGTGAATTCTTTCTATGATACGTGCTATATAAATAAACTTTATTGTTATTATAATTAAAAACTAAACCATGAAACCTGAGAGAGATCTGAAAAATGAGACATAATAAGTTTCATAATGAATACTTTTCCCTTAACTTCTGTCCTTACCTCAACCAGACAAGAAAGAAATCTGAATAATAGTATAACTTCTGTATGTTTGACACCCCTGAGTTAGGCCATGTCCACACGAAACCGCATCTTTTCCCATCCGATCTTTTTCTTTGTCATTTTCAAAAAAGAGTCGTTTCAGGAAATATCTGCGTCCACACAAAAGCACTGAAAACAACTGAAAACGATGTAGTACAAATGCCAGGCCTGTATGTGGCGTTGTAATGCGCACTGTATACAAACCATAGACTACAGAAGAAGACCACCAACTCTCTGCAGTAGATCCAAGAGCATGTAGTGAATATTGTTAGCTATGGTTGTTTGTCGCTCATTCTAATGAAAGAGTAGCCGAAGATTTTGATTCAGTATTTCCAATCAGCTCAATAGCTGTTGTAGCACAAGTACTATTCTGTAGTCCACCATTGTTGTTGTTGTTGTTGTGAAGTGGCGTCTTGCTTCTGGGGTGAAAGGTTAGAGGTGGAGCTATGACACCATTATTACCTCCGCCAAGTAGGTTATGTTTTTGTCACCGTTGATTTGTCTGTTTGTCTGTGTGCAAGATAACTCAAAAAGTTACAGACGGATTTGGATGAAAATTTCAGGAAATGTTGATACTGGCACAAGGAACAAATGATTAAATTGTGGTGGTGATCGGGGGTGGGGTGGCACTGATCTGCCTTGGCGGAGGTCTGCGCTCTATAAGTGCTTTTCTAGAAAAGACAGCGCAGACCTCCGCCAAGGCAGATCAGTGCCACCCCACCCCCGATCACCACCACAATTTAATCATTTGTTCCTTGTGCCAGTATCAACATTTCCTGAAATTTTCATCCAAATCCGGGGCACTGATCTGCCTTGGCGGAGGTCTGCACTCTCCAAGTGCTTCTACAGGGTGTCCCATAAGTCTCCATACATAGCAAAAATAAACATTTCTTGACATAAACCATTCTTATTTATATAATATGCTCTATATGACTGCCATTTTGTTGGGAACACATTTCAATGTCCTCCACTGCTGAAGAACTATAAAGAAGAAATATAAAGAAATACATGTTAGAACCATATGTATTATGTCTCCTATGTATGGAGACTTATGGGATACCTTGTAGTTTTAGAAAAGTTGCAGTTTGGTCGTACAAATGAAGACGGGCAACCGGTGTTTTCAAGTGTATCCACTATGTGACCAAAAAGCTGCAGTTTCAGTGGCTGAAAACGGCGGTTTTGTGTAGACGACAGGCCCTGGTGTGCCGTAAAGGGAGAGTAAACATGACAAATTAATGGGGCCCAGCATTTCTAGGGGGCCCAGTGGGTATAGCTTAGACTTGGTGATAATTTCATGTAAGTTCTGCAGTAAAAGAGAGGCATATACAGGGTGGGGAAGCAAAATTTACAATGAACATTTAGTTGTTTTTTCTCAGCAGGCACTACATCAATTGTTTTGAAACCAAACATATATTGATGTCATAATCATACCTAACACTATTATCCATACCTTTTCAGAAACTTTTGCCCATATGAGTAATCAGGAAAGCAAACGTCAAAGAGTGTGTGATTTGCTGAATGCACTCGTCACACCAAAGGAGATTTCAAAAATAGTTGGAGTGTCCATAAAGACTGTTTATAATTGAAAGAAGAGAATGACTATGAGCAAAACTATTACCAGAAAGTCTGGAAGATACTATTAAAGAAGAATGGGAGAAGTTGTCACCCCAATATTTGAGGAACACTTACGCAAGTTTCAGGAAGTGTGTGAAGGCAGTTATTGAGAAAGAAGGAGGACACATAGAATAAAAACATTTTCTATTATGTCAATTTTCTTGTGGCAAATAAATTCTCATGACTTTCAATAAACTAATTGTTCATACACTGTCTTTCAATCCCTGCCTCAAAATATTGTAAATTTTGCTTCCCCACCCTGTAAAGTGGGAGTTGGATGTTCAAAGTTAAGTTTTAGTTTCGTTTTCACACCCGTTGTGGTTGTTACGGTACGTATGAAATGCATCCCTATACCTCCAGTTGTTACAGTACGTTCATACCCCCCCCCCCCGTTCTAATGACAGATTTACTGGTAATTTATTTTGTATAATGTTTACCTTCCAATTGGTAGCGGCGCCCCAGGAAAAGCCCATCTGAAAACTTTTGTAGATACAACCGAAACCGTCTTCATATGGACAGAGCTTTAGAATGATGTTGCTCAAAACATCATGGTTGAAATAAACCAAACATGGAAGTGATACTGGTGTATGTCTACAGAGATGTGCATGTCTTGACTTTCCCCTCAACCAAACCACAGATATGACTCAGGATGTAAACTCTGGGCCTTTCATGTTAAAGGTCCTGGGCTAGTATTCCCAGTACCCACCCTAAACACCTCCTTGTGGTTTATTCTCCCTACAAAAAAAAATACATGATCCAGAGAGGGATTATGCTTGTCAGGACACCATTATAGTAGAAGGGGGGGGGGGGGGGGGGGGGGGGGATCATGAGACAGTGTTGACTGTACATGAGATCCCTTTCAAGTCAGGCTGCTTATTGTACTGGCAGATAACTCCAGTTTCTGTACGTGCTGAGCAGATGAGACTGTAACTCCTCGTGGATGGTTCATCTCAGGCTACGACAGACTGGTACTATTCAAAAAGCTGAGTGGAGAGGTTAAACGTAACATACATTCTGCTCGCGCTAACTAAAACAGGTGAGCTCATTTGAGAATTGCAGAAGAAATCAAATTAGTTGCATCATGCTACATAATGAAATGAGTAATGAAAATGAGTAAGGTCAGGCTAAAAATAACCTAGCTTGATATACACAGAAAACATCCAGTCACTAACCTAGAAAATACATTTTTTCACCTTAATTATGCATCCTGAATATGAAAAACACAACAAACCATCCATTTGGACTGAAGTGTTTTTTTTTTTTTTTTCATGCTGATATGTACATTTGAATACGGCTGCTAAAATTGTAATATTTTAAGCACTGAATTGGGATGTGCTTCAAAATCAGCAAATTGGGACATCCTCGTTGATATGGAAATGCTCTTTGGCAAGGAGGAAATGGCACGGCTCATATATTATGCTAAAAAAATACACATTTGATAGGAGAGTGTGATGTTGTAAGCAGGAAATAGTGGGTAAATTGGCACATCTTCCCGGCTTTACATTAATTGTGCCGGTGGTATTGTCAGGGCATCGCAGGGTGACAGACAGACGGGTGAGGGCTGACACATGTTTTTGGGGGGAGTTTAAAATTCAGACGTTCCTCATGTGTGAATGCAGACACCTGGGGTAATCAACTCGCTGTGTGTTAGTAGTGTGAGTGGCATGCAGCACTGTATTTACCCATAAGCCTCTCTGTCCCTGCCTGTCTTGTTGTCAGGGTTTCTCCTTTTGCTTTTTTGGTGTCAGGTACATTGTCATGTTTGCTGACTGATTAAGAATCATCTTGAAAGAAAAAAAAAAAAATAATAAAATTGCCTGTTGCCACAAATTTATGAAAAGAGATTTAAATTATGGAGGCAGGGGTTTTATTTCTGTTTGAGCGCCTGGTACGGCTGGTGCTCAGCGCTATTAAAAATTCATTCATTGGTAATACCCTCCCACTCGTCCTTTTCCATCTCCCTTCCCCTTTCTCCCTCTGTAACGAGCTCATTTTCTCAATGGTATCTCAGTCTCTTTGTGTTAGTTCACTTTATTTTATTGGCATGGGGTGTGATTCACTGCCTATCTCTCTTTGTTCAGTTTGTCTCTGCTTTCATTCTGCGTCTGCATCCTTCCTCATTTCTCTCTTCAAAAATCTGGCATGGAATCCAGACAGGAGAGCACCTGCTGTTTTTCCTGACACACTCTTCCTTTCTTAAATCAAAACCAACTGAGGCGAAATCAGGTTATTACCTTAGCTGTGTGTGTGCGTGTGTGTGTTTTGTTTTTTTTTTTGTTTTTTTTACCTCCCCTTCTCACTCGCCCATTCTTCCATTTTTTTTGCTCAAGGTCTATAAAATTCTACTCTTTGAAAAGAAACAGAGGGCAGTCGGTCAGTCAGACGAACGGGTGTGAAGAGGATTTGAGAGAGGATTACTGCATAAATAAAACAGAAAAAGAAAGAAAAAAAAAAAAAAATCTGAATTGTGAGATGGACGTCTGACTGGGTATGTGTGTGACAGTGTGTGTGTTTGTGTGCATATGTTTGCCACTCACTCTCCCTTTAAACTTTACGCTCCATGCTACAAATCCTCCACACAGATACACACAGTCTCATCATGCGGGGCTGTGTTGACTTTCCAGTTTGGTTTGTTGTGGTCAGATAATTGCAATATTTGCTGCCTTTCATCTGATGAGAGAAATCTGATCGACCGCAGGATTATTCTGGATGTGATCAGAGAAAGAAGGTTATATGAACAGCCTGCAAATGAAATAAAATGTGCACCATAAGGTAAAAACATACAGTAGATATGGAAAAATGGACTAACTAGGAATCAGGGGTGATAAGTTGAGAGGTGTGTGATAAACAAACAAAAAACACTTCAATCTCCAAAGGTGAGGGACAATGGTATAGTCCAGGGTATACCTACTTATTTTTCAATCATCATCGCGTAAACCCACTTCTAATTTCCCCTAATATGCACCATTCAGTAGGATCAGAGCCAAATTACCCATGTTTTCCGCTATGGTGTCCTATGGTGAAGCCATGACCCGCCCTACTCTGCCTCTAATTGGCTAGTACTCGGTACCTTCACTGATTAGATTGGTTAACTTTAGGCATGACGACTAATGAGCCAATCAGAGGCAGAGTAGGTCAGGTTATGCCGAGGAAAATATTGCTAACTAGCGCTAGCCGCCTCTGGAACCTGATTGGACACCTCAGGTGCCAGTGCCACCCCAGCTGATTGACAGGTCACTGCATGTCTCATTAGTCGCTTTTCCATTGACCCTCAAATTGCGCAAATGTAACTTGCGCATAAAAATGTACCTGAAATTTCGCCAAAAGTCTAATTTTTCAGTTAAAAGTTTTTGTGCTGACAAGAGGTGGTTTTTCGGGCGTAGTGCAAAATTGCAATGGAAATACCTTTTTTCGCAACTAGAGTCAGGTGAATTTAAAAAAAATGGATGTTGACGTACATTACAACAAAAGAAGAAGAAGAAACATGTCGCAGTATGTATGGACACACCAGGAAACCCAATCATTTATGTAGAAGGGTAATATATAATAATAATAATGAAAATATCTGTAAATCAACACCATATTTACATTCGTCACCATGTTTATGGAATGACTTGTAGTGTCATCCCGCGATAATAAATAAACAACTGCATTTTTGATTTAATGGAAAAACTGACATTCCGCACTTCTGTTTTTTTGACATTTAGCAAATATCAGTAAAGTTTTGCGCAGATGTCCGATGGAAAAATGACTATTGAAAGATCTGCGATTATTGGCAATGTGAACGAGAAAGGCAGAATAAATGTCTTTCAGATGAGTGACACATATTGACAGAACCTATTTTCAGGGAATACATAATTCTGAGATAAGTTTTAAGGTGGTTTCAGAATGAGTCACTGTTTTAAACTACTGGCCATATGACTGCACATTTAGAGGAGATATGTTGTTGCCGATAGTTCAACAATGCAAGTAGGCTAACGTTATGAAAGGCTAGCGTTATCCTATGTTTCTAAAACAGCATTTTTCTGGACTACTTTAAAAAATTTTTAAAAAAGGGCAAAAATTGAGAGTATACCCACATCACCAGGGACCACTACAAAAAAAAAAAGAAGGATGATGAAAGACGGAACTGTAAATAGGCCCTAATGATGGAATAGAAAGGTTGTAGACCCGGACTGAGTGATGGAAGGAACAAGGTGGTTTTTACAGACAGAAAGCATCAAAAACTTTGCTGTGAAATACTAGATGGATGGATGGAAAAGAATGAAAGTTACAAGAAGTGGGTCAGGCTAAAGTGTTGAAGGAGAGTCCAGGTAGCAAGGACAGCCAGTAAACAGCATGGCATGGAGAGTCAAGCAGACATAAACAACCTCTACCAAAGACAGATGATTAAGATGGAGGAATGGCTGCATCAGTGATGGATGATCATCAGTGATGAATGATGAATGAATGAGTGGAGAATAGAAGGAGGAGGAAGGGTAAGGAGGGAGAGGTTGTAAACAATCTGAATAACCTCATAAGATAGTCAAATCCATAGAGCCAGGGATGGATGGTGGGTATTTAGGCAGAAGATAAAATCAAGTCAGAACATAATCTCCAGTAACCTTGAAAAGGGATAGAAAAATTGATTACAAGTGAAAGATGGAGGGAGAACAAGGTAAAAGTAATTTGTGAAGCTAATGGAGGTTAAAAGAGTGAGTGAAAACATACAGGTGATAGAGGCAGGAGAATATGGTACAGTGGAGAACAGAACAAACATATGGTAACATTAACCCTTTCATGCATACTGGTCACTCCAGTGGACAGCTATTCTACAGCTGTTCTCTTGTACAGTATATTCATGGATTTTGTTGTTCTTTTTTTTTTTTTTTTTTTTACACATATCATTATTAAAGTTTTAAGACACTACATATCTTTTCTGGCATGAATTAGTAACATTATGTAGATTTTTCCAGAGCATAAACCCCCAGAATCACAAGCCCTCCCCATAGTTTTCACACAATTTATCAGTAAATACATGTTTCTGTGCGTCAAAAATTAAACATGTGGTGTCCAGCTGAGTGGACATTTTTGCAACTTCATGAAAAATACGCTCATAAGAATTTTTTTTCATTATTATTTTTTAAAATTTATTTATTTATTTATTTTTTCAGAAGAACATTTTGGTAACACTTTACTTGAAGGTCTGGTTTATAATGCATTAAGCGCACATTCAAAAGACATTATAATACATTTATAATGCATTATAAAAGTCATTACAACAGTTTATGACCATGTAAAACAACTTATACCAAGGTTAATAAAGTATTACACAGGGTGGGGAAGCAAAATTTACGATATTTTGAGGCAGGTATTGAAAAACAGTGCGTGACCACTTAGTTTATTGAAAGTCATGAGAATTTAAATCTTCAAATCATATTTTACTGCATTTCTAATGGTCTTGTTGTCTAACTCAGGTTCAATTGCCATTTTTCTCATGGATTTGCTTGGATCCTTTAGGATTTTGGATTTGAGAGCTTTAATAAAAGCTTTGGTACGTTTTTTGTTGCTTCCTCCACTTCCAGACTTTCTCGTAATAGTTTTGCTCATAGTCATTCTCTTCTTTCCATTATAAACAGTCTTTATGGACACTCCAACTATTTTTGAAATCTCCTTTGGTGTGACGAGTGCATTCAGCAAATCACACACTCTTTGACGTTTGCTTTCCCGATTACTCATATGGGCAAAAGTTTCTGAAAAGGTATGGATAATAGTGTTAGGTATGATTATGACATCAATATATGTTTGGTTTCAAAACAATTGACGTAGTGCCCACTGAGAAAAAACAACTAAATGTTCATTGTAAATTTTGCTTCCCCACCCTGTAAGTGTAGGCATAGTGTATTATAAATTCAGCTTTCATAATGTTTTATACATCCATACCAAAGCAGTGTGAAGGAATTTATCTTTTTAGGTGGGGAACTTTTGTTTGGTTTTGTCACTGGTCCCTACACCCATCTATTTTAGGGATTTCATATTTATAAAAAAAAAAAAAATGTGTTTGAATTAACAAAGATTTAGAGCTGCCACATTATTTTTTATTTATGTATAAAGCAACATGTAACACTTCTATTTACTGTCTCTGTTCTTTTAATGTTTTATTTTTGCAAAATAAAGAGTTATTAAGAACACTTGGATGTATAATTTTTGACTTACACTTTACTTAGAGCCAGCAGATCCTGCTCATACGTCATCATACTTGTGTTATATCATACAATGATAATGTGTTCCGTAACCCAGGACTTGAGATTCTTCCTACAAACACTGTTGTCACTTTGATATGGATGTATAAAACATTATGAAAGCTAAATTTATAATACTTCATACCTACACTTATAATACTTTATTAACCTTGGTATAAGTTGTTTTACATGATCATAAACTGTTGTAATGACTTTTATAATGCATTATAAATGTGTTATACTGTCTTATGAATGTGCGCTTAATGCATTATAAACCAGACCTTCAAGTAAAGTGTTATCAAAATGTTCTTCTGAAAAAAAAAAAAAAAAAAAAAAACATTAAAAAAATGTGAAAAAAGTGTTACCAAAATTATCAATCGCATTGATTTTTTTCATGCCTAAAGAGGAATAAAAACACTCAGGAAAAAAAATTGATTAAGGTTCTCATAATTGGTGCATGAAAGGGTTAAAGGGCTGGAAAAATGAAGATAAAAATAAAAATGAGGAATCGCAAAGCTTAAGTTACTGCATGTCTGAGGGGCACCGACCAGCCCTCCAACTTATATAACACATAGGTTTTTACAGGTGTATAATAACACCCATAAGAGCTATGACTCACACTGCTTTTCCACTGACAGTATCTGCTCAGCTCATCCTGACTTTATTCAACTTGGCTCAGTTTTGGTAACGGTATTCTGCATTTTCACTGCAAATATATGGTACTCCCACAGCAGTGATGTAACATCCACATATGGGTGCTTCTATGAAACTGGTACCTAGAAACAGGACACGGGGGCTAAAAAATTCAAACCAGATGTAGAGTAATGTTATGAAGCACTTTGGGTCTATTTTAACCCATAAAGACCCAAACAACCGCTGGCGACCAAAATCATCTACCAGTGTAAAAATGTTTAATAACTTCTGATCCATTAATTCTATCAATACATGTAAATAAGTGGTGTAAAATACAGTTTGTCATCTTTTCATGGTCATCAGATATGACCCATTTGGACGTTCAGAAACTCTGTAGTTACCATGGAAACACCGTCATCTTCTACAACATTGATTCACCAGTAAAACCCATGGAGTTTGATCAGTGACAGTGGATGGACACACTTGTATTATATTCAGTTAATGAGAGATTTTGTTGAAAAAGTCTTTTTTTTTCCATTTTTCTCTGTTTCTGATATGACAATTAACTTTAATCTGAGCTTTTATGAACATCTACATGATCAGTGAATAACATGAGAAAATATTTGATTCTTATTGAAGAAACGCAAAATACAGAGAGACGATGTTATAATAAATACTGATAAATTGCTTAAGAAAGGTTAAATAGAGAGAAAAATTTGTTTGGGAACTGCTGGAAGAGTAATACTGGGTCTTTATGGGTTAAAAAGAAATATTTACTGAGATAAAAAAGAAAGTATTTTTCACATAAAACACATTTTAATATTATTTTTATACAAGAATCCACATGTAACACGGTAAAAAAGACATGAAAATTGCATGCTACTATTTTTTAGAATATCTTTTTATTCTCTCACAGATGCATTTTGGGAATTGAACTAATTATGTAAGGCAGAGTGTTTCACAAAAATGACCGCTGTTGCAAAATCATTCGTAATTTATTTGTGTTTAAATGGACCAGTTCCATATGTAACGCCTGTGGACACGATGGGTTACGCGCAAAACCTGGAATAAGACTGAGATTCATGAAAAATCCACATGTCTGGGTTAGAAAAAACACTAGGATCCATAAATTTAACACTGTCTTTATTTATAGCACTATATAAGACCATTTCAAGAGATGTTTTCAAGATCAAATTCACTGACACCTAAGTAGCTTTTCATGTCCTAATTTTGGGCCTATTTTTGGCCCCAATATTTTATTACAAATTCATAAATTTTGGGATGGCTCAGAGCAAGAGTATAATTTTTTTTTGCATTCATCTGAGGTCATCATTTGTACATCCCAAGGGGGAATATGTTCCAGGAAACATATTCAAATCAGGAGGTCCTTCTGAAGTCCTTCTGAATTTATTTTGAGCATATTCGAAAAATATGTCCAAGGTTCTAATATAGAATGTATTCAGATGGACAAACAGATCATTGGATGGTACTTGTAGGAGGAAGCAAGTGGACCTTTTGTCCGTCCACTTCATGTAGTTTTTCTTCTTCTTGCTTACTTTTCCAAATTATCAAAACACAAACCAAGTGAAAATTGTAGAAATTAAAAAAACAAGTTTGCAGCTGCATACTAGTGATGTTTGATACCACGGATTTCCTTCCCGATCTGATGCTGAGTAAAATTCAGGCTGGTATCGGCAATAAGGATCCGATACCGATACTTTGAACAAATACACTTAATGTCTGGAATACCTTAAAAAAAAGTGTTCTTCAAATCATAACTTCATAAAGAATACAAGACATAAGAGTTATTATTGTTTAATTATTAAGAATTTTTATAAAAATGAAAACTTGCATATTAGTTCACATTGCATGAATGTGTTAACATGAAACATGAAAATACTAAACATGTAAGACTTCAACAAAAACATCCAACATCAACACTTTCCTTCATTCACAAGTTTTTCTTTAGAAACAATAGCATATTTACTGTTTTCCCATTTAGTCAGATCTGTTTTTTGCTCAGAACCTCTCACGCCTTTGATAAGACTCTCTCTGCTGGTACACAAGTGGCAGTCATTCCCAGGTACCTCACTGCTAGTTTGCATCGAATAATGACGCAGTACACACTAACCCAGGCGGAAGAAGAAGTAGTTCCCACCAGTCTTGTAGCCTATCATTTGGACAAGATCCTGTTCCTGATGTACAACATTCAGTTGTCGGTAAATTTGTCTATGACAGTAAATTTCCCTATGGGATGAATAAAGTATCTATCTATCTATCTATCTATCTATCTATCTATCTATCTATCTATCTATCTATCTATCTATCTATCTATCTATCTATCTGTCTATCTGTCTGTCTGTCTGTCTGTCCGTCCGTCCGTCCGTCCACCCAACTATCTATCTATCTATCTGTCTGTCTGTCCGTCCGTCCGTCCGTCCGCCCACCCGCCCGCCCGCCCATCTGTCTGTCTGTCTGTCTGTCTGTGTATCTGTCCGTCCGTCCGCCCGCCCGGCCACCCACCCACCCACCCACCCACCCATCTATCTATCTATCTATCTATCTATCTATCTATCTATCTATCTATCTATCTATCTATCTATCTATCTATCTATCTATCTATCTATCTATCTATCTATCTATCTATCTATCTATCTATCTATCTATCTATCTATCTCAAATGACCGAAGTATCAAAAGTATCAATATTTTGATTTGTGAATCGATTCTAGAGTGTAAAGACCTGATATCGGAGGTATCGATATTTCAGTATTGCTCCGCACATCACTACTGCATACAGGCTATAGTGGGTGAACTGTTGCAAATGTGTTCCACCAATCAGCATTCTTCAGCACATAGCCCCACCCCTCAAGAACTCCAGGGACTGTGAATAGTCCCACCCCCCTACCAGGAACTTTTTTTAGGGACAGTTTTGGGTCGAGGGAAAGTTTTTTACCCGGGTAATTTCAGTGGAAACGCACTGAGGTTTTTCAAAATCACAGGTAAAGTCAGAGTTCCGGGTAAAGTTCCTGCGGTGACAAAAGGGTTAATATAACAGAGTGAAACCTAAACCTGTTAGAATCACACTGGGTCATTTGTGTTTTTAAAGGCTCTGACTTCTGTATGTGGGAACTACATCAAATGGTTCCAACATTATGTTAAGACATGTTGGATTTCAGATTTCTGTTTTGGTTAAAGCAGTCCTTCGCTAGTATTAATATAGTAATACTGCCTTAAATGTACTCCGCCTTAAACAACTATTTAAACAACATTTATTTAACATATGTGATTTTAAAGCTGTACAAATCTTAGTCTGGAATAGATCAATGAAATGAATTCATGACTTTTCCAAATGACTTCCATCCTCTAGTGGTGAGGACTAAACAAGGCTTTGCTGTATTCGTCCCAGCGCCCAATCCTCTCTCACCTGTGCAAATTACTGTGTGTAAACAGCCTGGATGACTCTAGCTTCATGTGGTTTGCCGCTTCCTTGGTCAGGACAGGCTCTACTAGGGAGAAATAAACCATTTCCTGTACACTGAGGGAAATAACTGTAACCCACTGTAATACATTCCAGGTGGTGGGTGGATTTTATCTCTCTGGCGAATGTAGAGTACTTAACCGAGGACTTCATCAGTAATTCACAGTCTCTAAAACCTTGTTTTTACACTAGTTTAAATTCTGCAAACTTACAGTTTTATACAATTTTATTTCTTTTTTTTTTTTCTCCAGTAAAATATTCATTGAAAACATAGATTCAACAATAGGACAAGAAAAGATATTCAGTTTATTTTCCCATTGTGTTTTTTTTTTTTTTTTTAATCCACCCCTTCCCTCTTCAGAAGACAACTTTATTTTTAACTAGAAAAGCACTCAGAGAGATAAGACCTCCGCCAAGGCAAATCAGTCCCTCACCCCCCAACACGACCAAAATTTAATCAATTGTTCTTTGTGCCAGTATCAACAATTCCTGAAAAAAATTTCATCCAAATCCACTCCCCCAATCACCACCAACATTTAATCATTTGTTCCTTGTGCCAGTATCAACATTTCCTGAAAATTTCATCCAAATCCATCCATAACTTTTTGAGGTACCTTTCTAACAGACAGACGAATAAACCACCCCCCTCCCCAATCACCACTAAAATGTAATCATTTGTTCCTTGTGCCAGTATCAACATTTCCTGAAAACGTTATCCAAATCCATCCATAACTTTTTGAGTTATCTTGCTAACAGACAGACAAACAAACAACCCCCCCCCAATCACCACCAAAATTTAATCATTTGTTCCTTGTTCCAGTATCAACATTTCCTGAAAATTTCATCCAAATCCATCCATAACTTTTTGAGGTACCTTTCTAACAGACAGACGAACAAACAACCCCCCCTCCCCAATCACCACCAAAATTTAATTATTTGTTCCTTGTGCCAGTATCAACATTTCCTGAAAATTTCCTGAAAGTCTGTCCATAACTTTTTGAGTTATCTTGCTAACAGACAAATAAACAGACAAACCCTAATGAAAATACAACCTCTGCCGTTACACTTGGCAGAGGTAATTAATTACAGCTTGTGTTTAAGCAACAATCTCAAACTTTATCTTCACATGTTATATATACATATACATAGAGGGAGGACTCATATAGACGAAAGTGTACAGGGACAGGACAAGACAAGACAGTGGGACAAAACAGACATATAAAACATCTAAAACAGACATTTGCCATTGTTAAAAACTGTAAAAGATACATTTAATTTGCCTCCGTCCCTGCGTCTCACAGATAAAAAATATATGCATGAACCCAGCCTCTAACTGTTAAGTCTAATTCTGATTGAAAACAAACTACTCCGATTGATGTTACAAAGGATCCTCTTTCAGCACTAGATATAAGAGAATATTCTTCCATCTATGGGTCTTCTGCTTGTTTATCAGACTGATCATCTTTGGCGATTTTGTGAGAAAAGACACTATTCTTAATTGGTTTATATCGTATCTCAGAAAAACACATAGTTTGCTATCATTTTGTCACATTATTTGATGTCTTTTTAATGAATGATACTGCGAACTCTGGCAAAATCCTGGATGCTGGTGATGGCATCTAATCTCCTTGACAGCTTATTTTAGAAGCTGAGTCCTTCTGATCTCCTATAGTGATATGCACAGTGTAAATGTTCCAACAGGCATGTTAAAATTATACAGATAGGGAGGTTTAAAAATATATGCTCATGTATTTTATTTTTTTTCTAATGTAGCAAGTATTACATGAATTATACACAAATAATCAAACATTCACCGCGTGTTAAATATTAAAACTGGTATCAACATTTAAAGTGGATGAGTTACTAAGATCATAAATACACAATGAGCTTCAGCTACAAGAATATATAGAGTGATATGTGTTAGTGCTTTGGGCGGATCATTTGTAAATCCTGTAATGTATTTAAGTGGTTTATATAAGTTTCCCAGCAAGGTCATTTTGCTTTTAATTTCCAAGCCTGACCTTGTGTGTGTGTGTGTGTGTGTGTGTGTCTACGACTGTGATAAAGAAGCGTTCGAGCAACAGTGGAGGCATGTCCAGGCTAATCCAGACCAAAACACACGGGCGTTTAAATTTCCATGACCTCAGTCCCATGCTGTTCAAACACGCACACAAGCTCACATGCATCATTGTTCCTTTCTTTTCACTCAACTACTTGTTTTAGCTATTTTGCTTTTCTTTCTCTGTTTCATGTCTTTTTCTGGCTTCTGTTGCTTCTATTCATTTCACCCTCAACATTTTGTCAATTACCATTTAGTTCATTGTTAACCCACAGCGGAAAACTGCAGCGTTCTGTTATACCACAGGAGCTCTGTCATCTCCAAAACAATTACATCAATTAGCTCATGTTTAAATGGTTTCCTGAGAGAAGCACCTTGGCTAATAACAGTCCAATAAAATGACAACCAGCCAATTAATCTCACTCTAATTGCTCAGTAGGTACAGTTAGTCAGTCATAATCTCCCGCTCCCTCCGTCTTGCTTTTTTGCTTTCAGCACACATTTCACACTCAGTGGCCTGACTCACCACCTGTCAATCAAATCTGAACTCGCCCTTCCACCCCTCCAGAGACGGAGGCGAATACCAGTGCGTTGACATCACAGCCACGCAGCGAGTCAGCACATTGGACTCCTAGCATAACACTGAGAAAGAAACTCTGTTGGCTGGAGTAACCTTGTGGAAAGGAAATGCTAAAATAGAGTTAGAGCAGGAGCAACAGGTTAAAAAAAATTAAAATACTCTGTTAGCTAGAAGATTAATTGTAATTAATTGGAAATCATCAACACCTCCCCATCATACCCATTGGATTAGAGATACAGGGGTTGGACAAAATAATGGAAACACCTTAAAAAATCAACAAAATATAATTTAATATGGTGTAGGTCCGCCTTTTGCGGCAATTACAGCCTCAATTCTCCGAGGTATTGATTCATACAACTTGTGAATTGTTTCCAAAGGAATTTTAAGCCATTCTTCAGTTAGAATACCCTCCAACTCTTTTAGAGACGATGGCGGTGGAAATCGACGTCTTACTTGAATCTCTAAAACTGACCATAAATGCTCAATAATGTTGAGGTCTGGGGACTGTGCCGGCCATACGAGATGCTCAACTACATTAGAATGTTCCTCATGCCATTTTTTAAACAATTCTAGCTGTATGGATTGGGGCATTATCATCTTGAGGTGAAGGTGTTTCCATTATTTTGTCCAACCCCTGTACTCTTTATTTTCTTAAACTGGAAAAAATCAGACTCTCTTTAATTGGCTGCTCCAGTAAATTTGGAAAACTATGGGACCCATTTCTTCGATTGGTCAAGAAGACAGATCTTTCACTCACCCCTGACTGACACAAAGATTGTCTTTGTTTATGCTACTGCTGGTGTTAGGAGAATTATGCGTCACTGCTCAGACCTGCGATGTGCTGATTGTAGTCTATTGATACCTGACTGATGTGATGGTGTTTCTTTTTTGTTTGTTTTTTGTTGTTGATTCTGTCCTAGTCCTACCTTTGTTTGTTTACTTATTCATTTATATTATTTATTTATTTTATTTTATTTATTTATTTATTTTACCGTGGTTCTAGTATTATAAGAGCTGTTTGGGTATACATTAATATTTCAGTAATCACTATCTTGGTCTTTTGTTTTTCTTAAGGAAAATGTAAAATGTATAATTATCTCTGTAATTTTTCTGAGACATTTGTATACACCTGCAAAACCAAATAAAAAAAAGTTAAAAAAAAAAAAAAAAAAAAAAAAAAAATTCAAAGACTTTGGTATTCTAGGTACAGATATCTCATTAGAAGATTGGCATTAAATATGTACTAAGGTCCACACCCAATCAATCAATACCCGTTTTAGATTGTGGTAAGTGTGTGTAAATGTATGTATAGATGTGTGTGTGTGTGTGTGTATATATGTAGGTGTATATGTATGTATGTACAGGGTGGGGAAGCAAAATTTACAATGGAAATTTAGTTGTTTTTTCTCAGCAGGCACTACGTCAATTGTTTTGAAACCAAACATATATTGATGTCCTAATCATACCTAACACTATTATCCATACCTTTTCAGAAACTTTTGCCCATATGAGTAATCAGGAAAGCAAACGTCAAAGAGTGTGTGATTTGCTGAATGCACTCATCACACCAACGGAGATTTTGTGATAAATCTGTCATTTCTGCAGAAATGAACAGCATTGACAGTGAAGATCTTTTCATCTGAAAAGATCGTTACAATGGAGGACTTTTTCTTGAACCGTGTAATAATTTTCTTGCACCTTTCCAATCTCTTTTCCTTCATAGCTGTTGTCAACAAGTGTTTTGGTGTTCTTGTGTAAGATTTTAACTTCAAATCATATTTTACTGCATTTCTAACGGTCTTGTTGTCTACCTCAAGCTCAGTTGCCATTTTTCTCATGGATTTGGTTGGATCCTTTAAGATTTTGGATTTGAGAGCTTTAATAAAAGCTTTGGTACGTTTTTTGTTGCTTCCTCCACTTCCAGACTTTCTGGTAATAGTTTTGCTCATAGTCATTCTCTTCTTTCCGTTATAAACAGTCTTTATGGACACTCCAACTATTTTTGAAATCTCCTTTGGTGTGACGAGTGCATTCAGCAAATCACACACTCTTTGACGTTTGCTTTCCTGATTACTCATATGGGCAAAAGTTTCTGAAAAGGTATGGATAATAGTGTTAGGTATGATTATGACATCAATACATGTTTGGTTTCAAAACAATTGACGTAGTTCCTGCTGAGAAAAAACAACTTGCATACCAAAGACTTTGGTATGCAATAGTTGCTGGCGGCCTGATCACAATCAAGGTGTACAAGTATATTTGCAGAAGTTATTAATCAGTATTGCAAAAAGATACCCTCAAAACGTTCCCAAAATGTCTCTTTGGCCATCTTATTACTAGATCTTGCAATCCTCCAAATTTGAAGAAAATCGGAAAAAAACCGATAAAATGGCGACCCAATGAGCGTGGAAACGTGCACAATTTTATTGTTATAAGAGGGCAAAATTATTGTACATAATGTTTTGTAACACAATAAATAATTCCTACTCAACTCCTGTGTCTTTTTTATTACAAAATACACACATCACATTGCTTTTCATTTATTGATCATTTTTGTTGAACAGCTGTTTGATTATCAATTCTTATTTTCAGTATTAAGACAATCAACCATTTTGTTCTGAAAACCCTTCTTTTACAGCCCTTTAATTGTAATAATAGAATGGGAACCTGTTATTTAAGTATTATTATGACTAAATATGCACAACTAGACAGATTTTGGTATGCTCCCTGGCTGCAGAAAATTTGGGCGCAATGTGTCAAACGGATGTTTACATGGAACCGCATGTTTTCAGTGGTGCGTTGTTCACCAAAATTCATGTAGTGTCCGTACACCAATATACTTCCATCAATAATATCACATATATGCCTTATAGATATATTGTTATAACTTGTTCACAAATGTTTATTTCCTCCTGTACCAGGAAGACTTAGTTACAGATCTAACAGAGGTGCGACCATGTGGTAAGCCAGATTTCCATTCCCATCTTGTAGAGTCCGTACACCAAGTAGTGTCCGTACACCATATTCAAAATATGTGGGTCTAATTTTATTGTTTCTGTCAATATATGGAATTTTTCAGCACGCATGCTTTGGACACGACATCTATGCAATAAACAATGCATGACTATCCTGAGTGCTGAAACATTTGTATATCTTTGTAGGCATTAAATATGGAGGCTATTAGGGTGGAGTGTCCGTACACCTGATAATTTCTGATTCGACACGGGTACAAGCCTGCGAAATTTTTAGTAGACACCATAACACAAAAGTGTTTTGGACTTTAAAAGAGAAATATCAGACAAATAAAATGGCCTGTCTGATTTTTTGATAGAGTAATATTTTTTTTTTTTTATCTATTTGTGCACCCTTCCTGTTACCCTTGATTGTGATCAGGCTGTGGGTGTAATTACATTTCTGCATATTTTAATTCAAATTAAACTGAATTTACAA
Organism: Sphaeramia orbicularis; assembly: GCF_902148855.1. Lineage (NCBI taxonomy): Eukaryota > Metazoa > Chordata > Actinopteri > Kurtiformes > Apogonidae > Sphaeramia > Sphaeramia orbicularis. The sequence continues at coordinate 27,417,812 of NC_043972.1, read as the reverse complement.
ATCAATTTTGGGGAGACTTCCTTTAGTATTTATGTTCACTGTCAACCTGGAATCATGGCGGTTACAATCTCCGCTCAATGAACACTTTGAAGCTGTTTGTTACATAGATAAGGACTGAATTAGGAAAAAAAAATAAAAATCTTGTAGGTTTCCAGCTCCTGATGTGTGGAACAAGCGTCAGTCGGAGCTCCATCTACAAACATTGATTCTTTTGACTGATTTTAAAGAGAGTGTTAAAACTCTGGAATCAAGACTATTAGGCCAACAGTCTTGAGTAAATGTCTCGATTGATTGTTTTTTGTTTTTTTCTATGTTTGCAAATGCTTTTATTATTGTAAAACTGTAATGATGTGAATGGTGGTTCAGTGGATAGGACTCATGCCTCACAGCAAGAAAGTCCTGGGTTCCATTCCAAAAGAAGTCGATGGGGGTGGGACCTTTCTGTGTGGAGTTTCCTCCCACCATCCAAACACATGCACTGATTGGTTAATTGGTTAATCTAAATTGCCCATAGGTGTGAATATAAGACTGATTGTTTGCCTCTGTATGTCAGCCCTGTGATGAACTGGAGACATGTCCAGGGTGTACCCATAAGTTCACCCATAAGTGGCTGGGATAGGCTCCAGCGACCCCCGTGACCCTAGTGAGGATAAAGCAGGTTCAGAAAATGAATTAATAAATGTAATGATGTGACTCTAACACTGCCATCTTGGCCATGTTTCCCTTGAAAAACAGATCCCCCATCTCAACAGGGCCAACCTGGTTAAATAAAGGTTTAATAAAAAAAAAAAAAAAAGCAGTGTGAGAGGAAATGAGACTCTTGCACCTCCTCTTGGCTCTGTTTACAGGCTACAGAAATTCTACTCCTTGACAGAGTAGATTTTTGGTGTAAATTGTTAATCACAGGTGTTTTCTGTGAGGTAGGGGGTGATTAGGTGATTGACAGCTGTAGCCGCTGTTCCGTCTGTGTTGCCATGGTAATGCTACACGATGCTTGCAGCAATACACACATGCTATACACCCGTGTAACCAGAATAACATCAGGTAAAAGATGAAAAAAAAAAACCAAAACAAACAATTGTTGAACAGAACACAATCCAAAAACCATGCACTTAAATGGGCAAAAGAAAAGATCTCAAACAAGCTAACTGTCTAAGACCAGCTTAAGTCATGAATAATTCATAAAACAGTATTAATATTATTTCTCTACTGCTAAAACTCACTGAATGAGCATTATGAAGTGATGATAAGTTTTGTCTCACCTTTGCTGTTTTCGGATCATAACTTGGTTTTATATGAATGAAACTTCTGCCATTGGCTAATCCATTGTTTTTTGTTACATTGAAATAATTCTGACTGGAAATAAATGGCCCAGGCCTTAACAGGTTCATTACCACTTACTGTTATGATTCTGTCAAATGCAACTCTACTGCTTTACTCTGTTGCTCCTCAGGGAAGTAAAATGTCAACTCCTCTAAATGTGATATTTTAGCTTCACTTTTAGTGGCGTGGAATTGTATCAGGTCATCAATCTTAAAGGAATGATATTTTGCTGTTTTTTTTAAATGGAATTATGCGTTTTAAAACATTTCCCTGTGGTCTACATAAACTGTAAATGCTCTGCTTGGGTCTGAATTCTTCATTATTTCAACTCCACAGGTCCATCTTCAACCCTATTCCTGAGTAATGACACCAGAAAGGTCGTTTTGAGCGCTGGCCCTATAAATGCACATGAGCCACTTCATGCCCCGCCCCCTCCAGGTTGTTTACCATGCTTCTCTGTCCCGTTCAGTCACTTGTGTTCATTAAAGCTGCAAGAGACTTTTGTCACCAATTTTTCATCAAATCTGTAAAACCCCAGTCAAAGCATAAGTATCACGAATCTGTAAGTCTTTTCATGATTACTCACCCGAATCTCTTGCCTCACGGTGAACCATTTGAAAGTACACACCATCATAAACAAACCATTTGTTTACAAATAGAGCCAGGAGGTAACTCGGGTATCTTCAGAATTTTGTCGCGACGTGCACTGTGGGAAGCAGACTTACAGATTTGTGATACTAAGGCTATGACTGGGGTTTTACAGATTTGATGAAAAATTGGTGACGAAAGTCTCCCGCAGCTTTAATATAGCCAACAACTGAACATTTTTGGTAATTGGCTCGAAGTTTGGACATATTTTCAGTTTTTACTCCAACCACTGCTGCTGACAAACAATGATGTCGTACTTGGAGAAATGTTCGTCGGAAGTCTTGACCTTATATGTGCAAATGTTGTGACGTAACTAGTTACAGACGTAACAAATTAAGAAGGAATTAAAACCGGTTGTAGAAATCCACAAAATTTTTGCCAAAATGAAAATAAAGACAGTTTTGCAGCACCTGGAGGGTTCAAATTCAAACTTTATGAACTATTAGGGTCCAAATACACAAATAAATGAACCAAACACTCATAAAAGTGGGTTTAGCAAAATATGACCCCTTTAATATTTAGGTTTTCACACCTAATACTCAGGTAGACTCGGCCTGATTAAGGTTGCGACATTCAGTTGAGTTTACTTTCTCACTGCATTTTATCAAACAAACTGAACCTTTTGAATAACTTGTTCCCCTCTTGGCCTGTGGTGGCGCTGTTCATCAACAATTAACAAGAAACCTCACTCATCTTTTGGTTCATGAAGGGCAACTTCCACCATATGAAAACAACACATGAAGTAGTTGTTTAGGTTGCTTTTACCCACAATGCCCTGTATTGTAGTCCACTTCCTATGTTAGGTTTACTTGAAGCAGACTGAGAGATACAGTTTTAGGCAGTTTGGAGTTTGATTGCTCATTCACATTTCCCAAACAAACCAGACTTTCTCAGCAGAAGAATGAGTTCAACTCTATAACACCAAACGTATCATACACTACCAGTCAAAAGTTTGGACTTGCCTGTTTTTTCTTTATTTTCACGACTATTTACATTGTAGATTCTCATTGAAGGCATCAAAACTATGAATGAACATGTGGAATTATGTAGTTAAAAAAAAGTGTGACATAACGCAAAGCATGTGTTATATTTTAGATTCTTCAAAATAGCCACATTTTGCTTTTATTACTACTTTGCACATTCTTGGTATTCTCTCGATGAGCTTCATGAGGTAGTAACCTGAAATGTTTTCCAAAAGTCTTGAAGGAGTTTCCAGTGATGCTGAACACTTATTGGCCATCTGCAGTCCTTCTCATGCCATTTAAATGAGAAGGTGAGTCCAAACTTTTGACTGGTAGTGTATTTGATATGTGAATTTTGAAGCTCCCTACATGATCAGTTTGATTTCTTTTTTTTTTTTTTTTTTTAAACCTGATGTATACAATTAGATACATGCAATACACAGATAATCCACCAGGGGGGAGGAATTCGTTCACCAGAGGCCTTTCCAGTGACACTACAAGACTGTCATTAATGAGGAAGGAGGAAGAACTTTGCCAATTTTGAAAAGGAATTACCAATTTGTTAGACATGTTTGTGTTACATTATGTTTTTGTTTGTTCAAAAATGTTATTGTTTGAGCATTGAGACCTTATGTATCAAATATGATACAAAATTGAAACTCATACATGGAAATTGATATTTGAAAAAACATTTTTGGGGTTGTTCAGAAGGACCAATAAAGGCTCCAGTTTCAAAGAACTGGAATTTTTTTGTCAATGATTTAATGGTTCAGGCTTTACAGAGTTAAAAAAAAATCATGGGAAGGAATGCTACGAGGACCCAAAAAAGACTTTGTTTGAGGTGCTCTTTGGAAAAAGGGATTCATAAAGTAGATGATAAACAGGAAGTAAACTCCAAGGTAGTTTCTTTAAGTGTTAAAATGCCTTTATTCTTACAGCATGGTCATGTGTAGACCATAAAAAAAATAAAAAAAAACACTTCAGCGGATTTTGGTTTCAAGCCTTCATCAGGAAGTCAAACAAAAGAAGGAGTTTGATGAAACAGGGCTGATGTGAATGCATCCTTAGACATTGAACAGAGAGAAGAGACCTTCAGAAAGTCAGCATTGTCCTCCTGTAGTTTTAATCCTTTCATGTTGATTTCTCAAACTTTTCACATAATAAAATTTGAGAACAAGGACAACAAAACCAGTACAGAGAGACCGTCAACACTAATTACTGTGTGTGCTGTAAACTGATGCAAGTCTGTGTATTTCACATTATACTTCTATGAGCTGATACTTTCAGAAGTTCAAAGTTTGTCTCTGCAATATGGTGTTTACAGCATGAACAACATTCTTCCCCTAGTATTGAACCCTGTGAATGCTATATATTGAAAAATGCAGAGCTTATATGTGTATAGTTGTACAGTCTCTTAGTATTTTAGCATTTTCTAACACAATGTAATACATTACGTGCATTACATCAGCCTTGAGATGTTTGAGTCTCTCTTATATCTATAAAGTCTTTCGTTTCTATGTCTGATGACTGGAGCTAAAAGAAGCAACAGAAGACTAAGGTTTCTCATCATATTTTACGTATCCCACAATTGAAATGTTTTTTTCAGTGGCATCTCAATAAAATACCTGGTAAACAAATATGTGCATTTTGCTGTTAAGTGGAATAAGCCTCACAGAATTCAGAAAATGACAAATTACAGAGGTATCAGATAACACAGATATTGGATATGAGAGAAACTGCCTTACATTATATGGGTTTACAAACGTGTTAAAGGCTTTATAATTGTACAGAGTCACAAATGGGTGTTGGAATTCACACATAAATACCAAGCAACTTGAACACAAGTGAAATTATTTCACAAATGCTCACCATGATGAATCTTAAGAAATTGCATATAGTTTTTTTTCTAACTTCAGCTCTACAGATCTAATCATTTCCACCTCAAGAATCTTTTTGTGCACACAAATATCACCACCTGGCACATGCAATACGCAATTTTAAGACTCCTCGCAGTCTCAACTCCATGCAGACAAACAAAGACATGCTGCATTTGGAACTAGGACATCTGGGATTTCAGTAGATCAATGTGTAATGTGTTTTAAACTCTATACAGTAGCCTAAAATATAGATTTTCTATATGAATTTTAGACAGCTTTTACCACCAGACTGTCAGGCTAACCCTAACTCTAACCCGAACCCTTAACTAAATATAAAAATGTTGAAGACACTGCACTAAACTTATATTTGTCAAACACACACACACACACACACACACACACACACACACACACACACACACACACACACACATATCAGTTGTATGCTGTTGCACCATTTGCAACCTTGCACTGTACCACTTTATTGTCTCTGCTACCACTCAATCATCTATAACAGGGGTGTCAAACTCATTTTAGTTCAGTTCCACATTCAGCTAAATTTGATCTGAAGTGGGCCAAACCAGTAAAATAATAACATAATAATATATAAATAATGTCAACTCCAAACTTTTCTCTATGTTTTACAGTGAAAAAAGTAAAATTACATGATGAAAATGTTTACATCTACAAACTATCCTTTAAAACAATGTGAATAACATGAACAAACTGGGAAAAAAATTATAATTTTAACAATGTTATCAGTTCAGTTTATCACTTCCACATGTACATTATAACTCACAGATCACAGTGGATCTACAGATACACAAAACATTTAATAACAGGTGGAATATTACTAAAATTGCCTTTCTCTTAAGATACTTCAGGTTGGTCATATTTGTTCAAGTTATTCAGATTTTTTGCGAAATTATACTTTGTTTTAGTGTAAATACATGAAAACATTTACATTTACAAAGGCAAAAATTTGGAGTTGTGAGTATTTATAGGTTATTATGAGACTGAATTGGTCTGAATGTGGAACCTGAACTAAACTGATAATTATAATAATATAATATAATATCTTAGTGTAATTTTTGCATTTCACAGATTCATCCCAGGGGCCGGACTGGATCCTTTGGTGGGCCGGATTTGGCCCCCGGGCTGCATGTTTGACACCTGTGATCTATAATGTCACTTATCATCAATATTATTATGTTTATTATACCCCACCCCTGAAGGGGAGGCAAGGACTATTGTTTTTAGGTCAGTTTGTTTGTTTTTTAACACTCTAGCAGCAAAACTATTCGATGAATTCATACCAAATTGAGTTTATAGATTGCCAGTGACCCAGACTATGTGTCATTACATTTTAGGAAACGCAGGTCAAAGTTTCAATTTTTTTATGAATTTATTTTACAACTTTTCTTCCCCATTTACTTATAATGGGTGACATTTCAAATGTCTATAAAAACATCAATTTTGTATTAATTTACTTCAAACTTGCCACATATATAGAGGCATTTGGTATGCTGACATCAGCACATGTATAGACATGATGACATCAGCTGGATCGATGCCATAATAAGCTACAATATGTGCGAGGGGCGGAGTTTGTTGTGCCTGGCACCACTTATTATTATTATATTTATGGTTATTATCTGCACTACTCATGCATGTACACTTTTTTATTCATGTACATACATGAGTAACCAGCTTTGGACCCAGGAGGTATTGTGATCGCTTTACTTTGTGTGTTTGCGTATTTGTTTGTGTGTTTGTTTGTTAGCAGGATAACTCAAAAAGTTATGGACGGATTTTCAGGAAATTTTTAGGAAATGTTGATACTGGCACAAGGAAAAAATGATTACATTTTGGTGGTGATCGGGCGGGGGGGGGGGGGGGGGGGGGGGGGCACAGATCTGTCTTGGCGGAGGTCTGCGCTCTCCGAGTGCTTTTTTTGTTATACTTGAATCTGAATATGAATAAGCTACAGTCATGAGTAGTTTTGGTTTTAGCAATGACACATACAAATTCTTTGGCTAAATGTGTCATACCTGCATAATGTTTCTAATTTGTTCTGAGAAACACATGGAAATTAAAGAGAGAAAAAAAAAACAAACTTTAACTTGTTCTTCAGTTGGAAAAGTAGATAGTCCAAGCTGATCATGGGGGAATATGTCTGTCGTTCTACACCCTAAAGGCAGAAAACAACACCTTTTTGTAATATGAAAATAACCTTGTTGACTACAATATCGTGTAAACACGCACAGACGAATATTTTTACACATTTTATAAAACCTTTCCAGTTGTACACAATGTAATCTACATCTGAGACCATTCTGAGACATTTTCCCTCCATGTTCTGTATATGCACATAATGTTATTCAGTAAAATCTTGCTTTGTGAAATGCAGCCTGCAGACTCTTGGCTTATATTATATCAGAAGCAATATCCATGTATATAATGCACATTACCCCCTGCTGTCCTGCATTTTTTTTCATCTAATTCCCAGTCTTGACTATAAATTGTAGATGTGTCAACACTGAGGTTATTACAGATGTCATTCCTAACATTTTTTACATATGACGTTACTTTGATTTACAGTTGCAAAAGCTCGTACGTTATATATGCAAGTACTGTATTATATGTTATAATGTAGTTAACCTTTACAGTATGTGCTCTTTTAATACTAGTAATTTTGTACTGCTGGTGTTCACAGTATTGACCATTTTGTATGTCCAGAAAGACATTCCCAGTCTCCAGTTTTGACCAAGGTTATAATAGTTTTGGATTTTTAATTATAGTTTATTTTTATTTAGTTTTGACTTTTTTTTCTCTAATTCAGTTAATTTTAATTAGATTTTAGAGCAGGTTTGCTAGTTTTTATTAGTTATCGTTTTTTTCTGAATGCTTAGTTTTAGTTTAGTTTAGTTTTAGTATTAGTTTTAGTTATTTCATATATTTTATCTTCCTCACCATTCTATTCAAAGAAATTAGTGAGGCGCAGATCAGTGGGTTACCCTGGAAACTTTATTTGGGGGTCGGGTTGGGGCGGCTCATTGACTGAGCAGAGACACAAACACATGTACAGTACAACGTATAAATTCCATATAGCAGGTTGGGGGGGGGTTGATCCATACACAATGTCACTTACGTGAAAACAATGCAAAGATGTGCAAAGTGTGAGAGGAGATGCACAAAGCAGCCAGCAGTTAAACCAGATAGAAACATATATAAACCAGCTAACAAGCAGTTAAAGCAGATAGAAACATATATAAACCAGTTAGCCAGCAGTAAACCAGATAGAAACATATATAAACCAGCCAACCAGCAGTTAAACCAGATAGAAACATATATAAACCAGCTACCAAGCAGTAAACCAGATAGAAACATATATAAACCAGCCAACCAGCAGTAAACCAGGTAGAAACATATATAAACCAGCTAACCAGCAGTTTAACCAGATAGAAACATATATAAACCAGCTACCAAGCAGTAAACCAGATAGAAACATATATAAACCAGCCAACCAGCAGTAAACCAGATAGAAACATATATAAACCAGCTAACTAGCAGTAAACCAGATAGAAACATATATAAACCAGCCAACTAGCAGTAAACCAGATAGAAACATATATAAACCAGCTAACCAGCAGTAAACCAGATAGAAACATATATAAACCAGCTAACCAGCAGTTAAAGCAGATGGAAACATATATAAACCAGTTAGCCAGCAGTAAACCAGATAGAAACATATATAAACCAGCCAACCAGCAGTAAACCAGATAGAAACATATATAAACCAGCCAACTAGCAGTAAACCAGATAGAAACATATATAAACCAGCTAACCAGCAGTTAAAGCAGATAGAAACATATATAACCCAGCTAACCAGCAGTAAACCAAATAGAAATATATATAAACCAGCTAACTAGCAGTAAACCGTATACAAACATATATAACCCAGCTAACCAGCAGTAAACCAAATAGAAACATATATAAACCAGCTAACCAGAAGTAAACCAAATAGAAACATATATAAACCAGCTAACTAGCAGTAAACTGTATACAAACATATATAAACCAGCTAACCAGCAGTAAACCAAATAGAAACATATATAACCCAGCTAACCAGCAGTAAACCAAATAGAAACATATATAAACCAGCTAACCAGAAGTAAACCAAATAGAAACATATATAACCCAGCTAACCAGCAGTAAACCAAATAGAAACATATATAAACCAGCTAACCAGAAGTAAACCACATACAAACATATATAAACCATACAGAAACATACATAAACCATTTAGAAATATATATATTAACCAGCTAACCAGCAGTAAGCAACACACAGACATATATAAACCATATAGAAACATATTAAAAACCACTTATAAACATATATAACCCAGTTCATCAGCAGTAAACCACACCTTAGCAGTTATCTCATCTCTTAATCATCTCCAGTTCCATTATTAGCCAACTTTGCTTCATTTCAGTTCAGCTAGCTGTAGCTAGTAACATCAAACGCTTTTTAACATTATAACAGGTTCCATACCTCTGTAATTGGATTACTTTTCATCCTTCTCTTTTCTCCTCTTCTAAACTGCGCAGCTAAGGCCTTGGAAGGCCTTTCTCTCCAGTCTTTACCTGGATGCTAGTTCAACACTTGTCTGTCTCTGTCACTCATGCACACACAGTGAGTGAAAAAAAAAAAAACAAAAAAAAAAAACCGACCCCACTCATCACTAAAGTAAATCCCAGACAGGACTGTGCTCCTTTGTCCCAGCTTAAGTCTGTATGTTCCAGGTAGAGTTAGGACCAGAAGACGACTGGAAACCACAGTGACCAGACATGACAGACTGTGAAGTGCTGTATGGTGCCGCTAGCTAAAACTGCTGGAGCGAAATAAATTAATTTGATATCAATCCGACACTGACAAAGACAAAACAAAGGGAATTTCATCCATAATTTTTATACGTTTTAGTTAGTTTTGTAAGCTCACAATACAGTTACAGTTAGTTATCTTTTTTTTTCTTTTAATTATAGTTTTTATTTATTTCAGTTAACTAAAATGTTTTTTCAATTTTAGTTTTCGTCATTTCGTTCGTTTTCGTTAACGATTATAACCTTGGTTGTGACAGACATTTTTATTTATTTCTTAAACAACCTGAATGCAAGTTTTTTTTTTTTCCTATTCATCCACATTCACAATATCAGCACTGAAACGACAGTTCATTTTGGTCTCAAAAGAAGAGTTGCATCAATAGAAAGATATTAAACATAATTACATAGAGAATGACGAGATGAGAAGAAAAGGTGATTTTCAAGTGAAGGCAAGCTTATGTGGCACCATCACACACCACGATGTGAAAGATAGACTTGAAATGTTGTTTTCCCTTAGTAATGTTTAATTGTTCCTCAGCTGATCTGCGTCGTCTCTTTTTCATTCAGATTCCCACCACTAATTAGGAATGGGATTTAACTGCCAATGACTTTAGTGCGGGATCAGAACACACCCAGCTATTATAAAAAACCCAGGGACCCATAATGTGGTGTGGGCATGGCCACTAAAACCAATGGGTGGAGAGACACAAGAGGAAGGGAGAGTTAGTAGCTGTTGCTCAGAGTTGCTGTGTGAATTCTTTTCTTTTCCTCAGTGCCTTTTTTGTTTTTGGCCTGTCATTTAATGTTTCTCTCTCACAACTTTTAAAAGGTTTTCGTCTTGTTTTCCCTGCTTTATGTGTCTTTTTTTCTCTTTCTCCCCTTTATCTGTTCCTACCTCTCTTTTTACAATCCACCGTCTTTTCACACTATCTCCCCCACTCCCACACTGTCTTGCCACAATAAGACTTAATATGAACTTTTGACAGGAGCTGGGATCTTTGTTTTATTGCCAGTGTTACTGTGAATGCCTTCATAAATCTAATGCTGTAACGCCTTCTAGGTCTTGCAGTGAAACACACACTCATTCACACACTTTCTCACTTTCTCTCACTTTCTCCCACTTTTTCTTCACTCAAACACATGCACAGTCGTACACACAGATGTGATGTGTGAGAATGAGGACTTTGAGGTTGTTTATGCTTATATCAGACACAGCAGCTCCAATGTTTGTTTGCAATTTCCACTGGCTACGGTCCACTCCACTAAACCCATGGGAATTTGTGGATCAGCATCTTCTCAAAAAGCTCTTGGGCGTTAAAGTGAATGACTGAACACAGAAAGAGTGCACTGAGTGCACGGAGATCATTATTTTTATGTAGTATTTTTATATATTCTGTACACCCTAGTTTGTGATGGATAGTGACAGGAGGAGGAAAAGTGGTGAGATACATAGAAATAAAATATAGTAGATCTTTTCTAATGCTACTTCAGCCTGAACTGTTGTTGGGGGCGTCCAAGGGGCCTGCACATTATTCTAAAAGTAATGTGACAAACCTGTATGTGGAGGATGTGGTGGGTTATATAGCTCTATAGATAAAGCCCCCATCGCCTCATCATTTCCCACCTGCGTCCCCCCATTTGAGAACCACTGCAGTAGTGTCTTAAACTGTAATGCTACTGACAGCCATTAGGTGTAGGCTCCAAAAGCCCCTAGTCTGATAAGGCAAGGCAGGTTTATTTATATAGAACATTTCATGTACAAGACAATTCAAAGTGCTTTACATAAAACATTAAAAGCATTTCAGCAGAAGGCATGAGAAAAACAAACAAACAAACAGACAAACAAACAAAAATCAGATAAATAGATAAAACAGATAAACAGATAAAACAGACAAGGAGATAAAACAGATAAAAACTTTGGTGACAAATTTACTTGAAGGTCTAGTTTATAATGCATTAAGCGCACATTCATAAGACATTATAATGCATTTATAATGCATTATAAAAGTCATTACAACAGTTTATGATCATGTAAAACAACTTATACCAAGGTTAATAAAGTATTATAAGTGTAGGCATAATGTATTATAAATACAGCTTTCATAATGTTTTATACATCCATACAAAGTGACAAGTGTTTGTAGGAAGAATCTCAAGTCCTGGGTTACAGAACACATTATCAGTTGTATGATATAACACAAGTATGATGACTTACGAGCAGTATCTGCTGGCTCTAAGTAAAGTGTAAGTCAAAAATTATGCATCAAAGTGTTCTTAATAACTCTTTATTTTGCGAAAACAAAACATTAAAAGAACAGAGACAGTAAATAGAAGTGTTACATGTTGCTTTGTATATAAATAAAAAATAATGTGGTAGCTCTGAATCTTTGTTAATTCAAACACATACTTTTTTTAAAAAATAAATATGAAATCCCTAAAATAGATGGGTATAGGGACCAGTGACAAAACCAAACAAAAGGTCTCCACCTAAAAAAATAAACTCCTTCACACTGCTTTGGTATGGATGTATAAAACATAATGAAAGCTGAATTTATAATACACTATGCCTACACTTATAATACTTTATTAACCTTGGTATAAGTTGTTGTACATGATCGTAAACTGTCGTAATGACTTTTATAATGCATTATAAATGCATTATAATGTCTTATGAATGTGCGCTTAATGCATTATAAACTAGACCTTCAAGTAAAGTGTTACCAAAACTTTTAGCTTAAAAGGAATAGTGCAGATCTGAACTGATGAATAAAAACTCTACTCAAATGCAGCTGAGAACAGGTGGGTCTTTAACCTGGATTTAAATAAATGATAAGCTACTTTTACACAGAGATCCTGGAAAAAAGGTGAGATGGTGATCCCACCTCTCTTCCACCACTGACCAATTTCCACAGCCAAGCCAAAGGAGTAACAGAGGTGAGACAGGCTGGACTTCTACACAGTGGACCTGCATTCCGGAATCAAACGGGTGGTGACGCAGCGCAGTGTATGGTGTGACGTATAACTTGCACATCAGAAATACCACGAGCATAGCTTTGTTGCTAACCTCTCCAGAGTCGGTCTGTCTTTCACTGTCCCACAAACGTTAGCATGGATAGTCCTCCGCTCGAAGTGACAATGGGTCGCAGCTCTCAGCGTCTCCCCAGTTTGACATCTTTCTGGCTACGTTGATATGTTTGTTTACTGTACACGGCCCGCGCTCATTTTTAAATCCCCCTGGCACGTGGGTCGCACACACAATACATCATCAAAACAACACCTTGGTTGCGGAACGAGAAGTGTTCCTTTTACATAGCATTCCGAAATCATGATTCTACCTTTACCACAGCTCTGTTACTGCCTCCAGAGGCGTTACAAAGCCGTGATAAAGGTGGGACCAAATGATCCCACCATTTCAATTACACAGACGTCGTTCCGGAATAAAGGTGAAATATTCCCGTAACAGAAGTGTTGTGTAAAAGGGGTTATCGACTTACATTGAACATTTCTTTGAAAATATTATCCAGTTCATTTTATTTGGACCCTTAAATAAGTGTTATGACATCCATTGTGTAAATTATTGATCTGTTACTAAGATTTTATGGAAATAGAAGGTTTTTATTGACTGGTGTTGTATATATAACAGCTCACATACCTGCAGAATCGGACCTCCAGAACTTCTGATGATTCAATACAAAGTTTATTTCTCCTGTCTAATAGCTCAGCTGTAAACGACAGTAAAATGACTGTTAACAAAGTGTCTGTTGAACTTTACTGTCATACTAGCATTTAGTATTAGCCAACCCATCAGCCCTTGCAACTCTGTTTCTTTGCTGTAGAACCACAAGAACCCACTGGCTGATGTCGCAGTACCTTTGTCCACATAAGGGCCAGACAAGTGGCAGTCTATTCAGCAGCTCTTACCTATGTTCTTTTTTTTTTTTGCCTCTTACTCATTATTTCTTGTTACTTAGGATATATTTTCTCCTAATTCTACCTCTTGTTTAGTGCATGCTGTTCATCCTATGGTTATGGTTTCTTTTATGAAAGTGAACGGCTGAAACCTGAAAGAAACGTTGCTCACACTTGAAATGAAAACAGTCATGTTGCTTCATGTCTTTCCATTCTGAATTCTGAAGTGTAGGTACAGAGCTGGTGAGAACCTACTGGTGGTGCAGTCTATGTTTCAAAGAATTGTGGCAAACACAACATCACCAAAGCAAACATGGACAACCCAAGAGTCATCATTCTGTGGGGCTGACTTGGACACTAAAATATGTGGAAAAAATAACAGCGCACTCTTGATAAACATCAGATTGTGTAAACCAGGGCATTGGCCAATGAGCCGAAGTTTTACTGCCAGGATATTGAACTGCTGGTGATTAATTTCTGATGATGATGTATCCTCAGGGAACTCTGTTTGCAATGAGATTCATACATGTGACCATTGTAGGGCTGGAAATACAGAATCATAAGGTCCTCATAGTGACATCTGGAGATCACCATGGATTTGATGCTCACTTATTTATGTCAGTATGTAGACTACCCTACATTGTAAAACAGGACAATACAGGGTGTATCAAAAATACAGGAGGTCCTCGGGTTACAAACGAGTTCTGTTCCTACACTGGCGACGTAACCCTAATTTCCGCTTAAGTCAGAATTAACCCTTTAATACCCCCTAAATACCCCCTAAATCTCTAAATAAATATCCAAATACACGTATTACGGGCTTTGTCCTTAATAATGGTCGCCACGGTCGACCGACTGAAGTCTAAGGCTTTACCGATGTTCGTCGGCGTCTCACCTTTCTCCAACCTTTTGATGATATCCAGCTTCGTTTCCATCGTAATGGCTTTCCTCTTGGCTGGACCAGCATCACTAGAAGATCCTGCTTTCTTTTTTGGGGCCATGATGTGAAAAAGGAGGGTGAAAAAGGCGAGGATACCGAGAAAATTATGGAGCACAAACACAGACACTACACTATGGGGCTGGAGACAAACTGGCGGATGAGACTCAGGCGTCGTAAAGTCGAAACAGCGTAGGTCGAGTGCCACGTAACCCAAGGACCTCCTGTACTATATATTTTGAAAAATTACCCCCAGTTCTGCATTTGATAATTTTTGGAATTTTCTTTCATGGACATCAGTAGGTAGGGGATTGGTGGATATTTGTCCAAATTCACAGACCCAGGTTTTCATGTATGAGTGAGCAAGGGCAAATTGTGCAATCCAAGTTAAAACTGGTTTGTGCGAAGTAACGATGGGATTTAAATCCAATTAAAGGTCAAGGATGGGGACAATGGGTATTCATCTTGTTTTCCACAAAATTTGCCAGGTTACAGCATTAACACTTTGGCCACCATGTCAGTTTCATTTCTTTACCCATGGCAGCTGTTCCTGCTTTTCAAAGTTAATTCAACTTGTTTAGGCCTGAAAATGTCACTGAGGACAGGCCAAGTTAGACCCTAACCCGTCTGTAAATCAGGACAAATATCCACCAGTCCCCTACCTACCGACGTCCATAAAAGAAAATTCCAAAAGTAATCAAATGCGGAACTGGGGGCAATTTTTCAAAATCTATGTTTTTTTTTTACACACCCTGTAGATCTCCTACGGTATGCCAATGTTAGGGATGCATACAGAGCCCTACCGAGGATATTTGACCATAACTTGGTCTACCTCTTAGTAAAAGCCTTTAGTTGAAAGGCATCTAGCCTCAACATGTACCTACAGAAAATGGTCTATGGAAGCTGAAGAAACTGCTTAGAGTCCGCTGAGGTCCAGCTGAAGGAGGTAAAGGGGTCATCGAGAGAGACAGTTCAGAATAAGTTGCCAGAAAACAACATAAAGGAGGCCTGGGACAGAATGAAAACCATGACAGGCTGCAAGATGAAACGCATCAGTGCAACAGATGGTGATGTAGTGAAAGCAAACCTGTTCAACCACCTCTACATCAGGTTTGACAGGTCTACCAGTCCAGTGCACTGTTTTTGTTGAATGATTTCATACTTAAACCCCAAATACAACATAGTTGGAATGTATCACAAATGCAATGCATATTTTAAAAAGATTACAACAAAATTATTTTAAAAAGTAGTTTGACTTGAATTCCATTGTAGATGGTATGAACACGTTGTATTTCAGGTGATGTCTTGTCAGCTTAATTTTATTTGTGAATATACATCCATTCCTCACATTATTGTGCGACACATTGAAGAAAAATTTGGAACAGGGGCCATTTAGGGCTAATAATGAGTTCAAATAATGAAATAATGTAATTTTATGGTTTGGTACAAAAGCATCTAATGATCTAATATGTTTAATAACTGTTAAACCATTTATCCTATCAATACATGTAAATAACTGAGGTAAAATGCATTTTTTATTGTCATCAGATATGACCCATTTGGACATTCAAAGGCTCTGTAGTCAACACTGATTCACCAGTAAAACCCATGGAGTTTGATCAATGACAGTGGTTGTAAACACTTGTTTTTACGTTCCGTTAATGATATATTTTGCTGAAGAAGTCATTTCATCCACAGTTTCCTCTGTTCTGATACAATGGCAGATTTACCCACCGATACCCTCAACGCCACGCCCCCCATTTGACAATGTGCTGCTTTGACTGGGAATCAAACCGTGGTCTTCTATGTTGCAGTACCTAAATCTCCACTCTCCTAAGGGAAGACCTATTTACTACCTAATTGTCTTGGTACTTTTTGGGATGTGATGGTTACGTCTAAGCTTCAGGGATAATTAAGTTTAAAGTATATATTGTGTTTAAAATATGACCGTAATAAACAGTATGTTTTGTAAAAAAAAGCAAGCAGGAACATAACAATTTGGAGAGGGATATCATATATGTATGTATATATAGCACCCCCCCCTTCTGGCTCCGCTACTGTGATATAATAAGCTTTGAATTTACTGTGAGCATTTTTGAAAATCTACACGATTAGTGAATTAAATATAGAAAAATAACCCAATTTTCACTGAAAAATGCCAAACGCAGAGGATAACATTGTAATAAATGGTGATAAATCACTCAGTTGTAGAGAAAATTTTGTATTGCTCTTACAATAAAAACACTTTCCGGTTTTAAAGGGGTTTATCTTGGATCACTGGTTTGCTAATTTAGTGAAAGGTTGACCATCTTCAATGAACAGTAACAAGGTGACGCTACTATGGCAACTCTAACATCTCTACCAACCTGTTTACAAAAGACCCACTATCAAGTCCACTATCACTAAAGTGAGTAAGATTTGAGGAGAAACCACAAATGTGAGTTGAGATAGTTCACAGGATAAGTGTCCTGCTGGTGATTTCACATCAAAAGCCAACACATCAGTGGGCATCATCAATAAGTAATGAATGTCTGTACAGGATTTGGTGGAATTTATTTAATATTTACTGAGCTATTTTTGGTTATGCTAAAACTGTGCAAGCCTTCTCAATACTCACTGCAGGAATTGGTGATGATGAGCACAGTGAAAATGGCTATAACTTGAACATCTGTGTAATACAGATAATATGTAGAGTCACTTCATACACACATACTAGAAAGTGGTTCACTGTACTGGAATGATATTTTCCCTGAAATGTGGTTATAATGTAAAACTGTAAACAGTATTTCAGTATTTTTAAGGTCAGTGTTCTCTGCTCATGAACAGTCTGCAATACCACAGAGGGAAGATGTAGGTCCTGCTTTATACAGTATATGATTATAAAGATTATAAAACAAATAAGTCAAGTCTTGTCCTCCTGACTAAAATATCTTTAACCTTTTTCAGGTACGATATATGTATGTTCAGTGTTGTGCAAGTTGCTTCCAAACTAATACATTACAGATTCCTTGTTACTGTTATTTAAAAGTAATTCCTTACCTTATAATTTTACTGTCCCAGAATTGTAATGTGTTACATGACTCCTATATTACTTTTGAGTTACAAGAGATACAATACAAGAGATAGGGGAGCCTTGGGATGCATACATTTGCGCCCCAAAGTACATGTGGATGGATAGCTCAGTAAGTAACGCTATGGTCTACGATGTTCAAATTAGATAGGTAGATCGATATATCGGCCGGCCAAAATATTGGGCCGATATATTGTTTTTTATCAATAACGGCCATTGGCCTTAATTTTTTTTTTGAAAGCCGATATTTGATCAGTAGTAAACATGTTATTAGATATTTGATCAGGTACCTGTGTGGGCAGCACTTGAAATTCAATAAATGTTAAAAGAGTACTACAGGGTGGGGAAGCAAAATTTACAATGAACAGTTAGTTGTTTTTTCTCAGCAGGCACTACATCAATTGTTCTGAAACCAAACTTATATTGATGTCATAATCATACCTAACACTATTATCCATACCTTTTCAGAAACTTTTGCCCATATGAGTAATCAGGAAAGCAAACGTCAAAGAGTGTGTGATTTGCTGAATGCACTCGTCACACCAAAGGAGATTTCAAAAATAGTTGGAGTGTCCATAAAGACTGTTTATAATGGAAAGAAGAGAATGACTATGAGCAAAACTATTACGAGAAAGTCTGGAAGATACTATTAAAGAAGAATGGGAGAAGTTGTCACCTGAATATTTGAGGAACACTTGCGCAAGTTTCAGGAAGCGTGTGAAGGCAGTTATTGAGAAAGAAGGAGGACACATAGAATAAAAACATTTTCTATTATGTAAAATTTCTTGTGGTAAATAAATTCTCATGACTTTCAATAAACTAATTGGTCATACACTGTCTTTCAATCCCTGCCTCAAAATATTGTAAATTTTGCTTCCCCACCCTGTATATGTCCGTGAATTAATAATTTCATTTATATTGCTGCATAAAAATCTTAATTATCATCTGAGCGTGACAATTGCATTTTGCTGTCAATGTGCTTTCAAAAAAAAAAAAAAAATCAGCCTCAAAAATAGAGGGAATGCACATATGTCACTTCCCCCCTGGGCCACACCCCTCTAAGTCAGACTGAGTGGCAAAAACAAACCGGCTCAACATGGCGGAGTATAGCAGTAACTACAGCCAGACTGGGAAAAATGTGGAATATAACATGAAATTAAAGACAACTGGACTGGACATGGATCCATACAAGCTACCAAACAACAAGTGGTCTACGAACATTGATATGTGGCCGGAAATCACGTATTCTGACATTTATATGAACCTGATTTCAACGCCGGGAAAATCCACAATGCAAAGGCTGAAAGCTACAAAAGACAAAGAGTTGTTGACATCCTCGTCATTGTTAATTAGAGGATTACAGCTGGTGAGTGCTTTCAATTCAACATACTATTGTTTTTGAGGTTTTATGTCAGTGCAGACGTATTTTCTTGGCGGTGATTGCCAAGGTAAAGGCTCAGCAGTAGTGCTCACAGTTCACTACTGATTTACTAGAGTTGAACCCTTAGTATTGACCCAAGTGAGTGGATGATCTACTGGTACTGTGGAGATTTAAGTAGAGTTAACATCAAATACTTGCTACAACACAGCTACAACAGTTTTGTGCTAGAGTACCCCCTTATTTGGAAAACTAGGTTAGCCTCAGTTTAAGCTAGTTTATAAATCATGTAGACCACAAGGTTCAGAATCAAACAAATGAAGACAAAAACGTTTCAGTTATGAAATATAGAACTAAATGACAGATGCTAACATTAAGAGCTTTACTAAGAAGTAACATTAGTCAAAACGATATGTAATTTAAAGTATGATTTTACGCAAGAATATAGCATAAATTAACGTTACCTGACACAAAATGGCAACCACTAATCCAGGTTTCGTTGCCTGGATTCCAGTTATTTCTACGAATTGCAGCGATCCATCTGCTTCTTCTGTCTTTGGCTTTAGGTAGCCGCTAAAACCATAGCTCCGAGTGCTTTTTAAAACTATTTGTGCAATCAGTGGCACAACAGCTCTTCCCCATTTTTTAGATTTTTCTAAAGTTTTCGCAGTATTCAAGCCAAAGCCGCTACTCATCTCCCTCTTTCTGCCACTCAGTGGACGTAACCGAGGTGACTTCCACTAGCGGTGACGTCACGTGCATACCCTCTATTGGCTGTAGATATCGGCTGACCAAATTTTTTAAAATCGGCATCAGCTGAAAAACCCATATTGGTTGACCTCTAGTTCAAATCCCCGCAGGAATGCTCACATTTTTTTTTTCAGCATTTTACATGTTCAAACGAGGCATGGTGCAGAGGATGATGGTAGATAAATCCACAACTGATAAAGAATTCTAACCAGTCATAAAAACGTTAGCTTATCTTGTCATTGCTGATCACAGGGATCATGCTAACTAGCTTCTTGAAAGCAGGGTTAGGGTTAGTAATGAGCATACGTCCATGTCGCAAATGTCTTCTTCCTGCTGCATTTTTGATTCCTTAAGGTCTCACGGTCTTACTGTTTTGTTCTGTTTTGTTTTTTGTTTTTTTTCATTTGAGTAACTAAATTATGGGCAAAAAGTGTGTTGTAATGCAAGCACTATTGAACATGTACTGAGTAATATATTACTGAAAATTGATTAGTAATGTCTTACACTACTGCAGTGGTTCCCAACCTTTTTGGGCTCGTGACCCCATTTTAACATAACAAATTTCTGGTGACCCCAGACATTCAAAACAGAGACTTTTTTTTTTGTTGCTAAAATTATTATTATTTTTTTTATGATGTAATAGTTTGCTATACTATGTTGCAAATAAACGTTAGTTTTAGACAACATTAAGTCTATATAATGTATATTATTGTGGACAGAGGCAGAAAAGCAGGTGTACATTACTGCACAAAGTGAGAATTTGATTTTCCTTGGTCAGGATATGTACAGTCAGTCCAGCTTGGATTTACAAGGCTGACAATTAATACTGAACAAACAATAACTCAAACTATGAATTATGAAAGAGCTGCAGCATCTGAAACTGACCACAATGAACATTTGAAAGATAAACAGTACCACAGTGCTTCAGTTTCAGCTTCACAGTTTGTCATGTCTTTTATGGATTGTGACTGTCTCTCTTAACTCACCATATATTTTTTATTAGTAAGTTTTTCTTTTTTTTTTTTAATATCAATTACTAGAAATTTCAGGCGACCCCATTTGAATTCCAGGCGACTCCAAGGTTGAAAAATACTGCACTACTGCGTTACAGCAAATAGTAATCCGTTACTGTAAAGCATTACTTTCATAACACATTACTCCCAACACTGTGTATCTTTACCCATATAAAAAAAACACCTTTATGAGGTCTAACACAGTCATAACATCTCCTCTAATGCTAATGTACCATGATCCTGGTGAAGGTGCGGTGTATCAGTTTACTCTTTCAGATGTGGCAGACTGACTAAGAGTCAAACAGAAACATTACCTGGTCTAGACAGGACTGTCAGGATAGGTGTGACACTCCTTCTTTGTTTGCTATCACAGTACAATAATGCAAGTGCTGTATACAATACTGGCCTGTCTTTGCTCATCTCTCTGTTACCACCTCTTGCTCTTTCTCTCCCCAAGTCTTTTTTTTTTTTTCTCTTATCGTCTGTCTATCCTGCTCTGTCTGTCTCTGAGCTCCTACAGATGATTACATAAATAATTTACAGCATGTAAACCCTTAGCAGCTGCTTGCTGTTTGCTGGTTTGCCCTCCCTGTTCCTCTTTTCACTCTCAGGTTAATATTGGAGGATTTTTTTTCTCAACCTTGTCACCTCTTCTTGCTTCTCTTTCTGTTTCTGTGCCTGGGGTTAAGCTCTCTTTCATTCACCTCCCTTTCTCTCTAATTACATAGTTCTCAGTTCCAACCTTATGTCTTCTCATGGGCTTGTATGTCCTTATGTAAGGACTGGGTGAATGGTATTTTCTCTGGTAATGATGGGAATTGTTTTGTTGTGGAAGGAGTGTACTTGTGTGTTATTGTACATTTTATATGGCCTTAGATCTTTAAATCACCACACTGAAGTTTATTCAAAAGTTACTGTGGTTGCAGTTTTTCAGCAGCAGTTCCTCAGGTACAAATGACATTTTATTTGGGGCTTCCTAGACTCTGCCATCTCCGCGGTCTTTTTTTTTTTTTTCCTATTCATCTTTGTTCCCTTCAATCAAGGTTGGTATCCAAGTATATTTTCATATGTAATTTTACATTGAAAAGAGAGGGGAAAAAATTAACGTTTCCACACAAGAAAAGCTATCAAAAAACTCGTGTGGAGCTTATTCAAGGAAAAGGAGACACTTAGAAAGAGAAGCATTACCTTTGGCTCTGTTCAGTAATTTCTCTTTTCCTATTCAGTTTCCATTGTTCGAAGCCAAGGCTGATCTCCCCAATATTATTACTAATCTAACTTCAAAGGGTTGCAGTCATGTTAAAGCACATTTTAATTGTGATAAGAAATGCTTTCATGCTTAAACTCTTCTCCCCTGTTCATCTGGACAGAACCCATAAATATTGAGGCCCTTTTTTCATTGGCAATTAAAATTAGAATTGGTCACATTTTTCACTGTCAGCAATTTCCGTTGCACACAAAGACATGTGTGGGCCACACACAGAAGTACATGCACACACGGATACAGATGCATGCACAACCACACCACCATATGTGTGCATGCAAAAACACGTACAGTATATGCAGTGTTTCTGCCAGATTTAATACTATTTAACAGCTTTGCGTCACTTGAGGGGGATTCACCAAAGATGTCCTTGTTGTTTCTAACACACACGAGAGCCAGACATGGCATTGTCCAGAGATAACACAATAAGATGACTCTTCTGTGAATTGCTTACACTCGAGTGCTTTTGACATGGGACATTCTTGAGACTTTGATATACACACAATATTGTGGGGCAGTGGTGCAGAAAGATGTGATTCGGTTGTGACAAAATCAATTTGGATAACAGTACACTGAAAGGAACAAGAGTGGCATGAAAATGTACTGTTGGCTGAAGCTGTTAGATAAATTGTCCATCTATTTTTTTGCCTGACTTATTACCTGGACATGTCTGAGGTGGACTCCATTACCTCTCATTCACTGATTATGATGCATTACTGCATAACTCTGTGCATGAGACTAAACGGTTGGTCTTTGAATCCCTCTTTTAATGACTCATCAGTATAACAGGAAAAAACTCCCTCTGCTGACAAACAGCTTTGACACTGGAGTCAGACTGACGGATCTACGCTTTACTGCCGCTGCACTCCCACACCACAACTTTGCACTGCAGTCTGTCAGGATTTTAGACATACTGGAAATTGTTCAAACTGAGTTTCTCACTGTCAACACTCGAGGAGGAATTTGTTTCTAAGTTTGGAGAGTAAATTATTAGTGGTGGTAAAGGAGGAGAAGAAGCCTGACTTAGTTTCTTTCCCCCTCCTCACCTTAACTCTCTACAGTGTGCTTTAAACACTGGAGCAGTCAGTCAGGATCTGGGATTCAGGCTGACATGTCTGGGTTGGCTCACTCACTGGCCGTCTGAGACAAGCATATGCATGTATGTCTGTGTGTTTATGTGCATATCCTCATGCTTAGTGAGCAATGGTGTGTGTGTGTGTGTGTGTGTGTGTGTGTGTGTGTGTGTGTGTGTGTGTGTGTGTGTGTGTGTGTGTGTGTGTGCTTTTTGTGAGGGGTGAGGGTGGGAGTGTGTGTGTTGTGCAGCATGGCCTCATTACCCAGGTGTTTACCCCCAACCACAGGAAGCACTTGTCAGTGACGACTGTCTGCCGGCAAACATTGCCTGAGGGAAAGAAAGACAGCGAAGGAGGGAAGGGAGGGATATAGAGGGAATATCTATCTATCTATCTATCTATCTATCTATCTATCTATCTATCTATCTATCTATCTATCTATCTATCTATCTATCTATCTATCTATCTATCTATCTATCTATCTATCTATCTATCTATCTATCTATCTATCTATCTGTCTGTCTGTCTATCTGTCTGTCTATTTGTCTATCTGTCAAGTCTGTCTATCTATCTATCTGCCTGTCTATCTATCTATCTATCTATCTGTCTGTCTGTCTGTCTGTCTGTCTGTCTGTCTGTCTGTCTGTCTGTCTGTCTGTCTATCTATCTATCTATCTATCTATCTATCTATCTATCTATCTATCTATCTATCTATCTACCTACCTACCTGTCTGTCTGTCTGTCTGTCTGTCTGTCTGTCTGTCTGTCTATCTATCTATCTATCTATCTATCTATCTATCTACCTGTCTGTCTGTCTGTCTGTCTGTCTGTCTGTCTGTCTGTCTGTCTGTCTGTCTGTCTGTCTGTCTGTCTGTCTATCTATCTATCTATCTATCTATCTATCTATCTATCTATCTATCTATCTATCTATCTATCTATCTATCTATCTATCTATCTATCTATCTATCTATCCATGTGTGTGCCATGTGTGTTTCTTTTCCCCGTTGTCAGTGTTTGTATGTGTGTGTTTATGTCTGTGTGGTTAATGCCAGTCAAACCCTCCCTGGCAGGTCACAGGGTTCCTTCACTCCTTCACCAGTGGAGTGAGAGAGGGAGGAGGTAGAGGAGAGGAGACATACAAGCTGTTGACAGGGATTTATGAGCTGATAGTGTCAGACTGCA
Source organism: Sphaeramia orbicularis (assembly GCF_902148855.1). Classification (NCBI taxonomy): domain Eukaryota; kingdom Metazoa; phylum Chordata; class Actinopteri; order Kurtiformes; family Apogonidae; genus Sphaeramia; species Sphaeramia orbicularis. Next base: position 27,393,540 of record NC_043972.1, on the reverse strand, counting down.
AGCACAACAACAGTCTCCCTGTCTCAGCCTGTCTGCTCATAGAAAGAGAGACAGAGACTGACAGAAAGAATGGAAGGCAGAGGGCGGGTGGAAAAGAAGAGGAAGAAAGGAAGGCAGCAAAATGAGGAGAAAAAGGAAGAATGCAACAAGGGAGTGAAAATAGGAGGGAGAGGAAGGGGATGAGTAAGAGGGAGGATGGGATGGTGTTTTGTTTTTAGGGTTTTAGGTTTTTTTTATTACTATCAGCTGACTTGCTGATTATTAGCTTTATTATTTATTTTAGATACTTTTGGGCAAGAAATCACATGTTCTTCTTTTTAACCCATAAAGACCCAGTGCCACTTTTTTGGCAGTTTGCAAATGAATTTTTCCTCTATATTTACCGTTTCTTAAGTGATTTATCACTGTTTATTGTAGTATTATCCTGTTTATTTTGCATTTCTTCAGTAAAAATCTGGTGTTTTTCTATATTTAATTTTCTGGTCATGTAGATGTTCGTAAAATCTCAGCGTAAATTCAAAGGTTGATGACAAAACAGGAAGAAAGACCTATAGATAAGGAAAGACATATAGGTCTATTTATGACCCTGCCATGAGAATAAAGTCTTTTTAATGCTTAAAGAGAGTGTCTTAGAGTTTTCTTCCTGTTTATCATCTACTTTATGAATCCCTTTTTCCAAAAAGCACCTCAAACAAACTCTTTTTTGGGTCCTACAAACATTCCCTCCTATGAATTTTTTCTAAATTCAAAGGTTATTATATCAGAAACAGAGAAAACTGAAGATAAAGTGAGTTTTTCAGCAAAATGTATCATTAATTGAACATAAACCCTGTGTGTTCATCCACTGTCATTGATCTAACTCCATGGGTTTTACTGGTGAATCAGTGTTGTAGAAGATGACGGTGTTTCCATGGTAACTATAGAGCCTCTGAACGTCCAAATGGGTCATATCCTCCTGAGACCCAGGAAAGTGAAAATTTTAGCTTTTTTTTTACATTAAACAGTCATCTTGATTGGAAACTGCATAATGCAACAGTTTTTTCAGATACATTTTATTTTATTTTTTTATTCTTTTTATTTATTTATTCTTTTTTTCTTTTAATGGAATGTCCTTTGCAATGGACAGCATTTTTTTTTAGTAAAACTGTCAAACTTTTGTCCCCTCCAGAGGGCAAAAATGCATTGCCAGGTCTCAGGAGGTTATCTGATGAGCATGAAAAAATAACAAACTGTATTTTACATCAATTATTTACAAGGATTGATAGGATTAGTGGATCATCAGGTATTAAACATTTTACATTAGTAGGTGATTTTGGACGACGGTGGATGTTTGGGTCTTGATGGGTTAATGTGTACATATCAGTATGGGGTCATCAGAGGTTTAAGATGGTTATTCATTTGACTGCACAACAACTACTATTAATACATTTTAGCACAGTTGACAATTGTCCTTTTGTGCTATGTGTGTGTCTGTGTGTACAGGTTTGTCATGGTGAGTCAGTGCTGGAATGTTCTCCATTAGATGACACACACTGATATCGTCAGTCAGTCTGTCTACCTGACGTGTGAAAGGTGTAGGTTAGTTACTCATTTTGTGTAACTGCTGTTCTCAACAAAACGCATATCAGTTTAATGGGTGCATATTCCAGGGAGACGTTTAGTGTTTTTGACAAGACACTGGGTTTCCCTTTTAAATGTTGCGCAATAGTTCCTAAAATACCATGCCCTGTAAAATATTATGATTGTCATAATAACAGTCATCCAGATGTGAAGTCTGCCAGACTGACGTGTTGGGAGACAGACAGCCTGACAGGGCTAAGCACATATACCCCCTGGGAATAATACAGACTTCATGTGATTTATACACCCGATCCTGTTTAATGATATAGTATTAAAAAGTGGTGATTTATGAGGCCCTTTTCATTTTGCATAGACACGGCAAAGTCTGCCTTCTCCAGCAGGATGAGCAGAGATCTAAGTTTTCAGAAATACCAGAGGTACATGAGCTTCAATAACCTTTTCATATTCTTTTCATGTCATACTTTAAAGGAGTGATATTTTGCTTTTTTAAAAATGGAATTATGCATTTTAAAACATTTCCCTGTGGTCTACATAAACTGTAAATGCTATACTTGGGTCTGAATTCTTCATTAATTCAACTCCACAGGTCCATCTTCAACCCTATTTCTGAGTAATGACACCTGAAAGGTTGTTTTGAGCACTGGCCCTTTAAATGCACACGAGCCACTTCAGGCCCCACCCCCTCCAGGTTGTTGACTGTGCTTTCTGTCCCGTTTAGCTACTCAAAGTTTGTTTGGTTTTTTCACAGTTATTTTTTAATTGAATTTTTACAGCAATAGTACAGAAAAAAATGTCTAAACAATAGGAACTGTTGTTTTTATACTTTAAAGTTTGGACATATTTTCAGTTTTTACTACAACTGCTGCTGCTGATAAACAATTATGTCGTACTCGGAGAAATGTTCGTCGGAAGTCTTGACCTTACAGAAGCTGTGACGTAACTAGTTATAGACGTGACAAATTAAGCAGGAATTAAAACGGGTTGTAGAAATCCACTCGATTTTGGCCAAAATTAATATAAAGTTAGCTTTGCAGCACCTGGAGGGTTCAAATTCAAACTTTTTGAACTAAAACAGTCCCCAGATACACAAATAAATGAACCAAAGACTAATAAAAGTGGGTTTAGCAAAATGTGACCCCTTTAAACCCCACAGGTCCATCTTCAACCCTATTTCTGAGTAATGACACCAGAGAGGTTGTTTTGAGCACTGGCCCTTTAAATGCAAATGAGCCACTTCATGCCCCACCCCCTTCAGGTTGTTGGCTGTGCTGCTCTGTCCCATTCAGCCACTTTTGTTCATTAATACAGCCAGCAACTGAACATTTTAGGTAATCACTCGAAGTTTGGACATATTTTCAGTGTGGACTACAACCGCTGCTGCTGACAAACAATTATGTCGTACTCGGAGAAATGTTCATTGGAAGTCTTGACCTTATATGTGCAGATGTTATGACGTAACTAGTTATAGACACTACAAATTAAGCAGGAATTAAAACAGGTTGTAGAAATCCACTTGATTTTTGCCAAAATGAATATAAAGATAGCTTTGCAGCACTTGGAGGGTTCAAATTCAAACATTATAAACTATTAGGGTCCAAATACACAAATAAATGAACCAAAGACTAATAAAAGTGGGTTTAGCAAAATATGACCCCTTTAAGGTTTGCTTGCAGTGTTTAAAGCTGGATCATATTCTCTTAAATAAAGTGTATAAAAATTCTAATAAATTTAAATGGTACTGATATGATTTTTAACTAAAATATTGGTTTTCTTGTTGTGTTGTCATCACTTCATTAACAAGTTACAATCAAAAGTACTCCTCAAAAATCCACACAAACTGACCTGTACAACACATTTCATTGAAAACTATGGTGTGAGAAATCATTACAAAACAACCACTAGAGGGCCTAATTAAATCCATTGTGAATCTCATGTCCTTAGAGGTAAAAATATCTGTATTCAGGGCCGAGGGGTCCATGAGCAAGATATTTTCTTCGTAAATCTCATCTATTGATAGCATGTATATCCAATCCAAGCATGTTTTTACCTCAACAGAATGATGAAATTGGCAAAAATATATTCCCCTTTTATATTTAACAGTGGTATAATGCCATCAGGGACTTCATGATACATTCAAGTGCACCTCATAAACTCATTATGGATAAAAATATTTTATTTTTTTTTAGATTTAGATTCATTATTCTTCTTATACTAAAATAATAATGATAATACGTTTTATTTATAGGCGCCTTTCAGGACACTCAAGGTCACTGCACAAAGTTGTTAAAATAAAACACAATTAAAATTACACACATGCTTATATAAAACACATAGGTACATAAAATAATATACATAAATACATAAGCTTACATCTATCGTTCCTTTTTTCCTCACTAGAGAAATGAAGTAGTAGAGTAGATGCTGAAATTCTATCGATATTCCATTATTATTTCTATATGGATTTGAAACATTTTATTAAAAAATGATCATGTTTATTTATTTGACAGTCTCTTTGGACACCTAGTCAAGTGTATTTTTTTTTTTTTGATGTGGGCAGTTACTTCTAAGAGATGGTATTTTCTTTTGTAACATTTCAGAAAAGTCTCTGACCTGCCTCAGCTGTGGTTGCCACATGTTTGATGTGAAAAAACATATGGATATGGTTAAGAGGCTATAACAACCATGGAAATATTAGATCCGAAAATATATATAGATGTCTTTTTTCAGAACTGAAGCCACATTTTTTCTTCCCCACAAATGTAACTTCAAGTTGGTATGAGTAAATGTGCACTATTTTTTTTTATTGTATACTAAAAGCTAATGATCGGAATCCTTAGACTTATAATAGTTCGCAAACTTTTGATGTTGTTATCCTGCTTTTTTATGCATAAAGTAATATAAAATGCTTAAAAAGTCAAACAAACCAACTGCTTGTTCAAGGTAAGTGTAAATGAGACTTTTGGGAAATTAAATTTAGTGATGCGAGTGTGTTTTGCAGTTGCTCCTTCCTCACAGTGTATATAATCCCTGCTTTTGATCTCATAAGTGTTTATGCTTTAGAGCAGGAGTGTCAAACATGCAGCCCGGGGGCCAAATGCGGCCCACCAAAGGGTCCAGTTTGGCCCCTGGGATGTTTTTGCCAAGTGCAAAAATTCCACAGTCTTGAATTGAATTAACCCTTTCATGTATTAATTATGAGAACCTTAATTACGATTTTTTTCTTGAGTGTTTTTATTCCTCCATAGGCATGAAAAAAACAATGTGATCAAGTTTGTTTTTTTTTTCCATGGAGTTTCAAAAATGTCCATGCATTTAATTTCTGAAATAAAGACACATGTAGACACATGTAAAGACCCAGTATCAGAAAGTGACATGAAAACAATGAAATAAAATAAAATCTGATGTTTTCTCACATTTTAACATATTCTAATACTAGTTTTACTTTTTTCATGGAGATAATATGCAAAAAAAAAAAAACAACCTTTTTTTCTAACAAATAATTGATTAATGCTGAAGCATGTTAGTGCAGATCAGGTTTATCAAGAACAGCAAAATTACAGTAATGGTATGAATTACAGTGTATGAGATGATGCATAAGCGTCCACTGTGTTGGCTGATATAGAACTAAAACAACAAAACCCATGAATACATAAGAGAACAGCTGGAGAATAACTGTCCACTGTAGTGACCACTGTGCATGAAAGGGTTAAGCAAAAAAAAAAAATTGGCTTGAATAAAGGAAAAAATCTTGAATTACGCCAAAAAAAATCTTCAATTAAGTAAAAAAAAAAAAATCTTCAATTAAGCCAAAAAAAAATCTCAAATTTAGCAAAAAATCTCGAATTAAGCCGAAAAATTTTTTTTCAATTAAGTTAAAAATAATCTTGAATTAAAGCAAACAAAATCTAGAATTAACAACTGAATTTTTTTTCCTTTGTTTTAGTGCAAAAAATAACATTAAACTCTGAAAATATTTACATTTACAAACTATCCTGTAACAATAAAATGTGAATAACCTGAACAAATATGAACAACCTGAAATGTCTAAAGAAAATTAAGCACAATTTGAACTATTTTTCTGCCTTTTCCTCGGTCTTTAGTGTCTTTGTAGATCTGATCCATAATGCACATGTAGAAATGATAAGTTGAGGAATAATATTGTTAAAATTGCACTAAATTTTCTTATATTTTTTAATTTAAATTTCTTTTTTTTTTTGGGGGGGGGGGTATTTTATAAAAGTATTTTCATAATTTAATGTTTTTTTTTTTACACTAAAACAAAGACAAAAATCTGGAGTTGTCATTATTTATAGGTTATTATATTATTATTTTACTGGTCCGGCCCACTGCAGATCAAATATAGCTGAATATGGCCCCTGAACTAAAATGAGTTCGACACCCCTGCTTTAGAGGAAGGAAGGTGAAATGTTTTTATATAGTATTTCTCTCAGGCAAAAGTTTAAAAGTGCTTTACAGGAGACACCCAATAAAAATACAGAGATTAAAAGTGATAAATAATGCAAAAAGTTTAAGCTAACCTGCTAAATGGAGCTGAAGACCCTGGTGCTAAAAGTACTGAAGTCACAAAAAAAACATCTTGTTAAAAATATTTCTAGGGTAGACTTAGCTAAACAAATATAACATGTTTATACGCTCAACTTGAATTGTCCTAAAATGTGACTTCAGTACTTTTAGCACCAGGGTCTTTAGTTAATACTCAACACATTCTACAGAAAAATAGCACCAGCTCAAACTAAAATAAATGTAGTTTTAACCCATAAAGACCCAAACAGCCACTGACGACCAAAACCATCTACTGATCTAAACTGTTTAATAACTGTTGATCCACTAATCCTATCAATACGTGGAAAAAATTGGGTGTAAATTACAGTTTGTCGTCTTTTCATGGTCATCAGATATGACCCATGTGGACGTTCAGAGGCTCTGTAGTTACCGTGGAAACACCGTCATCTTCTACAACATTGATTCACCAGTAAAACCCATGGAGTTGGATCAATGATAGTGAACGGACACATTTGGTTTATGTTTAGTTAATGACAGAGTCACTTTTTCTTCAGTTTTCTCAGTTTTTTGTATTTAATTGTCAAAGTTTTTTTTAACAGATACAAAAACAGAAAAACAAAAAAAACAGAACAAACAGGTCATGAGGTCACGATCGCATTGTTTGGACAAACAACAGAATTTTTACACTTAATGGTTTACATGTTTGTCTCACAGGTTATGTAAACGTGCCATTTTTCCCAACATTCTTCACCCAAGTCTTTCTGCAGTCATATTGTGTAGGTCATCTGTTCTAGTAAATGGAGATGTTTTACTGTTTTGTTTTTTTATGACTTGCATTTTTAATTTCTTTTTTTCCACACATATCACATCATCACACATCAAATACTAACATTAGAGCATTGGTAAATTACCCATCCATAACCAGAAGGAGTCTTCATATCGATATTGTGGCTTTTTTTTTTTTTTTTTTTTTTTTTGAGTATCCATGTATATAATATTTACATACACCATAAGTATCTACACAGAGGTGTCTAATCATAATATACACACATACATACTCCATAGTGGATGGAGATGCTTGGTTTATGTTCAGTTAACCCTTTCATGCACAAATTATGAGAACCTTAATCAAGATTTTTTTTTCCTGAGTGTTTTTATTCCTCTTTAGGCATGAAAAAAACAATGTGATTAAATTTTTAAAAAAAATTTTTTATTTTATGAACCTATTTTTCATGGAGTTACAAAAATGTCCACTCAGCTGGACACCATGTGTTTAATTTTTGAAGCAAAGAAACATGTATTTACTGTCATACTGTGTGAAAACTATGAAATAAATGTTTTTTTAATGTTGCTAATCTGATGTTTTCTCACATTTTAACATACTATAATAGTAGTTATTACTCACTCAAATAATATGCAAAAAACAACAAAACACAACAACTTAAAAAAACAAACAAACAAACTGTTAATTACAGTCTAATAACAACTAGCAATTGATTTACACTCAAATATGTTTCTGCGGATCAGGTTTATCAAGAACAGGAATGTTACAGTAATGGTATGAATTGCAGTGTATTATGGGATGGTGCATAAGTGTCCACTGTGTTGGTTGATATGCAAGTAAAACAACAAAATCCATGAATTTACAAGAGAACAGCTATAGAAGAACTGTCCACTGGAGTGACCACTGTGCATGAAAGGGTTAATGAGAGATTTGACTGAAAAAGTCACGTTTTCTTCAGTTTTCTCTGTTTTTGCTATAATAACCTTTGAAAATTACTCTGAGCTTTTATGAACATCTACATGATCAGTGAGTTAAATATGGGAAAATACCTGATTTTCACTGAAAAAAGTAAGTAAAGTAAGTAATTTATTTGTTTATTTAATAAAACATGATATATACATACGTACAGTTTGGATTTCTACATTAAACATGGGCGAAAAGGTGCAGGTAGAAGCAACAACTTATTTATGCCTACCCTATTTACAAAAAGGAAAGTTGCAGAAGCAAAACAAGATAACAAGATGGTGCAGTTTTAAAGAATAATATGGATAAACAAATAATATAGTACTAAAATAATATAATAAAAAATACAAAACACAGAGGATGATATTATAATAAATGGTGATAAATCACTTAAGAAAAGTCAAATATAGAGGAAAAAAAAACGATCTTGGAACTGCTGCAAAAGTATCCCTGGGTCTTTATAAATAAATAAATAAGAATGTATTATTTATGGGTTAACCTTTGTGATTGTGTCTCACTGGAGGTGAATGTGATCATATCATGACAGGTACAACCTTATGCTCAGGTAGAAGAAGGAAGACTGAAGTATTTCATCATTGTTGTTCTTGTATACTTTTAATGTTTATGTATTCTGTTTTTTTATACTTATTCACATTCGTGTTTGTGATGAATCGTCTCCAGGTATATTCAGTACATTTTCAAAGAAACCTGGAGGAGGATGAAGTTGTAAGATGGAGACAAGAACAGTGTAATAAACAGAAAAAATATGTATTAATAACAGATAAGGAAGGAAAGAAATGGGACTGTTAAAAACCATATTAAATAGTTCAGTTATGGATTTTGTATTTGTGTACATCTTTGTTGATACAGATATGAATCCTTCAAATGCAAATTTGCAGATTTTATTTTCCAATACATAAGCAGCACCTGGTGGCTCTGGAGTGGAAATGAGAACTTCAATCATCTGGAGATCATCAGTGTGTGAAGAAGTTAGACAGTCATTACACTGAGATGGTCCTGTGTGTTCTAGAGAGGGAAGAGAGGAGGACTGGAGAGGGAGGGGTCAGCAGTACAGGGGTACAAGGGAAAGAAAAACACAGCTTTCTTTCTTTCTTTCTTTCTTTCTTTCTTTCTTTCTTTCTTTCTTTCTTTCTTTCTTTCTTTCTCTCTTTTTCTTTCTCTTTCTTTTCTCTCCTTCTCTTTCTCTCTTTCTTTCTTTCTTTCTTTCTTTCTGTCTCTCTCTCTTTTTTCTTTCTCTCTCTCTGTCTTTCTTTCTCTCTCTTTTTTCTTTCTTTCTTTCTTTCTTTCTTTCTTTCTCTCTGTCTCTCTTTCTTTCTCTTTCTTTCTTTCTCTCTTTTTCTCTTTCTTTCTTTCTCTCTCTCTCTTTTTCTTTCTTTCTTTTCTCTCCTCTTTCTTTCTTTCTTTCTTTCTTTCTCTCTCTTTCTTTCTTCTTTCTCTCTCTTTCTCTCTCTTTCTGTCTTTCTTTCTTTCTTTCTTTCTTCCTTCTTTCCTTCCTTCCTTCCTCCCTCCCTCCCTGTATGGATGTCCATTGTTCCACATGCAGTGTTCCCAGTCCAGTGTTTCATAGTCGATCATATGTGTCATGTACAGTACATACATGTACATACATGTACATACACGTACATACATGTACATACACGTACATACATGTACATACACGTACATACATGTAAATACACGTACATACATGTACATACATGTACATACATGTACATACATGTACATACACTGTGTGTCTGTAATGTTCACACTTGGTCACGGCAGAACAAAGACAGGACATGCACTCATACAATATGCAAAGCTCAGTGGAGGAATATACCCAGGTTATAGTGCTCTCATGTGACAATATATTTACAGTGATTCGCTTTTATCACAGTGGCATAGATTATTAATGAATATTGTATTGTTCTGTGAAAAATCTTGGTAATATGAAGCAGAATAAAGAATTGTAGCAGTTACTCAAGCGACTTATAAAAACAGGACTTCACTTGTCATATCAGAGTACCAGCATAAAAAGTACATTGCGCATCATCGGAAAACAAAGAAAATGACTTTGGGGTTGGATGGCCATGGTGTTTGGAAGTACAATGTGAACAAGTGGTGCCGGGCACAACAAACCCCGCCCCTCGCACGTATTGTAACTTATGTTGGCATCGATCCAGCTGATGTCATCATGTCTAAGCATGTGCTGATGTCAGCATGTCTGTGCATGTGGTGATGTCATCATGTCTATGCATGTGGTGATGTCAGCATATCAATTGCCTCTGATATGTGCCAAGTTTGAAGTAAATTTAAACAAAATTGATGCTTTTATAGACATTTGAAATTTCACCCATTATAAGTAAATGGGGAAAAAAGAGATTTTAAATATTCATAAAAAATTTGAACTTTGACCTATTTTTCCCAAAATGTAATGGCATATATTCTGGGTCACTGGCAATCTATAAACCAAATTTGGTATGAATTCAACCAATACTTTTGCTGCTACAGATATTTGAAATTTCACCGATTATAAGTAAATGGGAAAAAGGGGATTTTTAAAAATTCATAAAAAATTTGAACTTTGACCTACTTATCCCAAAATGTAATGAGGTCTATTCTGGGTCACTGGCAATCTATAAACCCAATTTGGTATGAATTTAACCAATAGTTTTACTGCTACTGACATTTGAAATTTCACCCATTATAAGTAAATGGGAAAAAGGGGATTTTTAAAAATTCATAAAAAATTTGAACTTTGACCTATTTTTCCCAAAATGTAATGGCATATATTATGGGTCACTGGCAATCTATAAACCAAATTTGGTTTGACTTCAACCAATAGTTTTGCTGCTACAGATATTTGAAATTTTGCCCATTATAAGTAAATGGGGAAAAAAAAAATTTAAATAAAAATTCATTAAAAATTTGAACTTTGACCTACTTTTCCCAAAATGTAATGAGGTCTATTCTGGGTCACTGGCAATATATAAACCCAATTTGGTATGAATTCAACCACTAGTTTTACTGCTACAGACATTTGAAATGTCACCCATTACATCTGTCTTTATGGGTAATGACTGAAAGCACTTTTCATTTTTCGTTACCTTATTTACCACCTGCAGAGTCATGTTAACTGTGCCATTAGCAAAGCCCCTCTTTTATTCATAATTATCTTGTCATATTAAACTTAATAGCCATACATAAAGTGATAATCATTATTTATTTACTTCTTGAACAATTTCCTGGGAAGTCGTTTTATTATTTACATTCTAAAAACAACTTGAGTCTGCAGATACTGTGAAACAAGATCCAAAGATTTATAGATTTCAACATTTTATATGCATGTTTTGTCTAAAAAAATAATTAACTGCAGACCCGAAATAGTAAAGGGGAGTTCTAAACAGCAGAGTGGGTTAGCCTAAACATACCCCTGCAGGGACCAGTTATAAGGCCTCCCTATCTGCTTCTTCCCATCTTTGTTTGTGGTTACTAACCCTGGCTGCAGTGGTCAGACAGGGGCCCCTTATGTTTTCTATGGACAGTTTATCACACTTCCTTCTCTTTTGCTCTGGGCCCCAGTCAGCCTACCAGACAGGAAAATCAAAGACTCTGGGACATAACCATACAGGGTAAATTGTATATTGCGCTGTATAGCACATGCTCATGATGTATAACCTTAAAGTCTGACTAGTAAATGCAAAACAGGAAGGAGGTCTATGCAAGTTCCCTATAACAAAGCACATAACTGTCTGAACAACACATCAGACTGATGGAGTGTTTGTTGGAATGACCCTAAAATGCAGAGAACTGAATGTGTTTTTTTCGTTGGAACTGAATCTTATTAAATAAGGTATATAATAATGTGTGATTCAGGTGATTTCACTGCTATTGTATGATGTAGGACTAAATACTAAGTCAATTAATTTTGTTTATGTGTCATGAAATGTGAGTCTGTCAAGCACAAACAACATCCAGGTCAGCTTTGTCCAACCTGAACATGAAATGCACTTGAAACAGAACAGAAGGACTGAAAAACAACAACAACAAAAAAAAAGAAGATTATTTTTGGGGAGATCAAAAAGAAATAGACAATGACAACACAAGCAAAATACAGCTTTGTGGTTCCTATTTCTGACTTCTTTCCGGGACAGTTGTCTCATTATTTACATCAGTTTAGTGCTCTACAAACATCTTGAGTCTGCACCACAGGTCCTCAGGAGACTGTGGAAAAAAACTGGCAGATTAGACACACCAAGCAAAAAGCATCTAGAAGATGTTAAGGTAAAATTATGAAGGGATATTGGAGTGATACTAATGTTAATGGTGTAGAACTGTAATTTTTTTTTTGGAGGCATCTTGAAGCAATTATCGCACGCTATGAAATGACACTGTTCTATTCCACTTATTAGCTGTGGTGACAGCAGGGGGTTCCTATATTGTTTTCCCTCCTATGTACCTCAGCCAGGATGTGCATGAGCCTGCCAGCCGTTAACACCACAGAGGAAGTGTGCAGGAAATGAGATCAGCCTAAAAGAGAGGTAACGCCTGAACCACTGACACCACACCAATAACTGTCACTCACTGCACCTGATACGAAGATAGCAGCAAATAACAGGAAGGACAGAGCGCAGAATAGAATAGAATAGAATAGAATAGAATAGAATACAATATAATACAATACAATACAATACAATACAATAGATGCACCTGATATGAAGATAACAGCAAATAACAGGAAGGTCAGAGTGTAGAATAGAATAGAATAGAATAGAATAGAATAGAATAGAATAGAATAGATGCAGATGCAGCTGATATGAAGATAGCAGCAAATAACAGGAAGATCAGAGCATAGAATAGAATAGAATAGAATAGAATAGAATAGAATAGAATAGAATAGAATAGAACAGAATGCAATACAATCAGGGATGTAACGATTACCAGTATAATGATAAACCACGGTAAAATACCTGAAGGTCAGTATTACTGTTTAAATTCTAATTATCATGATAACTGTGGTTGATTACCACACTTTGAACACAAACTTGATGTGGAAAATGGTCCAACAATGGCTCTAAGGTGCCATCTTTAATGCACATTTATATGTTTGGCATGGCATTCACTGTTTTAGACTCATGTTTGTTCAGGTTCCAACTTTAGACCAGTATGAGCTAAAGTGGATCAGAATCAGTCAAATAAGAACAGAATAAACTAGAAATAATGACAAATACAAACGTTTCTCACACCATTACACTAAAAATACACTAAAGTATACAAAAATATGCAAAAATACACTAAGAATATATTAAACTACACTAAAAATATGCAAAAATACATTAAAATATACAAAAAAATGTGGAAAAATACACTAAAAACATACAAAAGTATACAATAAATATGCAAAAATACACTAGAAACATACTAAAGTATACTAAAAATAAGCAAAAATACACTAAAGTATACAAAAGATATGCAAAAATGCACTAAAAATATACTAAAGTATACAAAAAAGTATGCAAAAATACACTAAAAACATACTAAAGTATACTAAAAATAAGCAAAAATATGCTAAAGGATACAAAAAATATGTAAAAATACACTAAAAATATGCTAAAGTATACAAAAAAATATACAAAAAGACACTAAAAACATACTATAGTAGACAAAAGATGTGCAAAAATACACATAAATACATATCTTTAATGCAGATTTGTATTTTTGATGTTTACATGTTAATATTTGAATGTTTCTGCAACAGAAAGTACATTGTGCCTATTATTTTATTTTATTTTATTTTATTTTTTAATTATTTCAGTGTGTGTATAAGTACTTTTTTAACATTTTGACCACATTTCAACAATACCGCGATAATAATGAGAACCGTGATAATTTTGGTCACAACAACCATAATATGAAATTTTCACATCGTTACGTCCTTAAATACAATACAATAGAACAGGATAGAATAGAATAGAATAGAATAGAATAGAATAGAATAGAATAGAATAGAATAGAATAGAATAGAGGTGATACAGCAGGAGCACATAAGGCAAAAGCATATCACAGGAAAAGCAAGAAAAAATAGGTGAGGAAAAACAACAGACAGAACACAACACAACAGAAGTCGAAAGCAGAGAATGTGACAGTGCCCTACCACTGAGTCTCCAAGATAAACTGTGAAGAAATTAAAAATATCTGCAAATGGGTGAAGGTTGAATTCTATCACTGCATGTGTAGCTGTAACATTAGGACAGTGTTACATCATTTTCTTTTTTTTTTTTTTGTTCTATGGAGGAACAAAACTGAAAAAAAAAAAAAAAAGTTGATTAATCACTGTAGACAAGACTAGACTCTAAAACCCTTCACAAGATGATGTTGAGTATGGGATGGATTGGAATGAGATTACAGACAGTAAAAGTACAGCACCACCCAAACTAACTATTAGACAAATAGGATAAAAATAAAAAAAAATTCCAGTGGCTAAAAATACCAGCGGGATTGGGTTTGATTCATTGGTTGTGTATTTGGAACTGTCACTATGCCCTGCACACATTCTCTTTACCATGATGAAAGACACAGTCGGTGACTTCACTGAAGAAACCAGGCCTGACAGCTGCGTGTGCATGTGTGGACATGTGACGTGCATATGTATACGCATGCACACAAGCTGCTGAATTTTTGCTTTCCGTTAAGACTGAAGAAAAAAAAAAAACATGTTTTTTTTTTTTTTTATTTATTGAGACAGGAGGCAGGAAAAATGATGAAACATTTACAGCACTAGCTTTCACCTACACCCAAGAACAAGAACTTTTTTGATATAATACATAGATACAATCAAAACAGTAGTTTTTGAGGCAGAATACAAGACTGCAGTAGACAGAATACTTGCTTGTTATGTTGTATTTATGTTGTATTTGATAAGGTTGCTTTAGCGTTACACAAACCTTTAAATAAAACTTTGTCAGACCTCACAACTGATGCAGAAGTTCAGACGCTACAGTCCACTGACACCACTCTGCACAGTAAATAAATCATGAATATTGCAGGTGTCGGTCACATTTTCATTTATTCTTCTGTCCTGGCTTTGTTACACGGTTCCTTGAACTGCTCACTCATGTTGACATTTTAGTGGCACAGGATTTTGCAATGCAGTTTATTTCTTTTACCACGTCTTTTAACCCCCATAGAAGTAAACAGCCAAAACTATCTACTGATGTAAAAAGTGACTTTTGGCAAATTTTACAGGAGAAACAAAAAACTTTTTATATAACAGGAAACTGTGAAATATGACAAAAAAATATCGGTTCCTTTAATGTTGGTACTTATGATGGAATGTAAAAAACTTGACTGAAATTTGAAGCTATAATAGAGGAGATAGCAGGTTTTTATTCCCAAACAAAAGTGTCACTTAGCAGGTTTAATCAGGAAGCCGACGATATATGGTGTATGTAAGTTTTTACTTCGTCATACTCCTTTTCGAGCATGTATAATTTAATTTCGCTGATTTTATTTATTTATATATTTATTATTATTATTATTTTTTTTTTTCTTCTTCTGTTTACTTATCAATGTCTTATGTACCAGTACTGATATTTTGTTGGTTGATTTTTGTTTTGATTTCACTGTCTACATGTTCAAAATAAAGATTTCCATCAATCAATCAATACATGGATATAATTCAGGTAAAATATAGTTTCTCAGCTTTTCATCCAATCCAATCCAACTTTATTTGTAAAGCACTTTAAAACAACCACAGTGGACCAAAGTGCTGTACAGAAAAATAAACAAAAACAAAAATAACAGCGTAAAATACAAGAATAGATTAAAAGATATAGAACAACTGTAACAAAAAAACAACAACAACAAAATAAAACATCAACAACAGATTTGACCTATTTGAATGTTCAGAATGTAAGAACACCGTCATATTCTGCAATTAAATCTCCAGTAAAACCCATGTAGTTTGACAGTGACTAAAGGCGCTTGTTTTTACATTCACTTAATGGTACATCTTGCTGAAAAAGTGCATTTTTCTTCATTTTTTTGTGTCTTGATCTAATAACATATGAGTTGAATTTGGTGACTGTATCATATTACACACTTTGACTTCCCTTTTTGTTATTACCCAAATTACGACTAAGAGACAGAATGTAGCAGATAAAAAATATAATTTGTCATAACTGTTGGCTTTTAATGCACAAAAATATAATTAATGTGTGATGGTGTAAAAGTCTTTGTATTATATTATGTGATTCAATGAGTGACTGATGAAATGAGTAAATATATGAACAAATAAATGAATAAGCAATGAAATGATTAATCATTTAATTAGTTAAACAAACCAAGCGAACGTCAAAGACTGACAGTGCTTGAAAGCCTCATCACCATATTTGCATAATGTAGGTTGTTTGGGTGTTATTTCTGATAAATTTAACTTTATTTCTATTCATAACATCAGATATTTACTGTAAGCTTATATTTCCGTGTGTTTACATTTTGCACACTGTATAGGTAGAAAGATCTGAACTGAACCTTTGTCAGTTCAATACATACATTATTATAGAATATTTAATCACCTTTGTAACTTCCTAAATCACATCTGTCTTGTTTTTGTAAATATTCTATGATGCCACTTCATTTCTCTACATAGCAGAGTCTAGTAATTTGAATTAATATGAAAAAAAAAAAAAAACATACACCAGGCACATAAAAGACAAGAAATTCAACCTCAGAAATAATGGGTAAAGCAGGCAGCCTTTGGCAAATTGTCAAATCAGCTGAGTAAACCGATAATTGGGATATCGCTAAAGGATATTACTTCTCTGTTTCAGCAATCTATGAAATTAGGTTGAACATAAACAACACATTTTGTCATATTTTGTCAATGAAACGCTCTGTATTCGTACAAACTGTACGCAGGAATCATCGTAACAGAAAAAAGTAAAGGGAAATCACATTAAAATGTACACTTTGCACGGGTGTTTTTCACTTAAAACGTGAGATCTAAGTGACATTTATGCTGCATACTCTGCCGTTTCATTTGTTCTAGGAAACAAGGGCAAACTAATTTAGCAAAAACACAGTTGGCTGGCTGATGCAACACAGTGAAATTTGAGGAGCATTCATGCACAATAAACCATTTCTGTCAGACCACCTATTGAGCAGTAAGCGCCATTGTGTGTGTGTGTGTGTGTGTGTGTGTGTGTGTGCGTTTCAGTGTGTGCGTGCATGCGTGCGTGCAAATCGATGTCAGTATTCCAGAGTATTGTGCATGTGTGAATGTCTGTGGGTGTACCTGCCACTGATGTACATAAGAAATAGATGCTTCCTCTGTTCACTCCTACAGCGCAGCCCGAAGGCAATTTTCATCACTACCTCTGTGTTGTTGCAGGTACCGACTGTGGCCCGTTTCCCGCTGTAGAACCGAAGAATTTGGCTCTTAAGGTTAAAATTCTGTTAATCTTTCCACTTAACCGAAGTCACGTAATTCATTAAAGTCAAGCCTATAATCAACCTGTGCAGCTGAGTGAAGCCGCCGTGGTTCCATTTGTACAGTTTCTTAGTGAAAAGCGTCATTGCTATTAGATGATTGTGCTGCTTTTTGGGGATTTGGGCCTATTGGTCACCCAGTGTGTGACAAGAAGATTGGCACGGAAATCTTTCTCTGTTTCCAGAAGATTGCTTTGTCCACTGTGCACACTAACCAGACGAGTGAATAACACGGCAATTTTACCAGCGCAGTAGAAATGCCCCATCTGGTGTTGTCTCCGTATTCATCAGTTTCACCTTCCTGTGGAACCAAAACTGATAACATATGAGTCTAAGAACACCACACTGTCCTACTGCCCACTGCACTCCAACACTGCACTATATAATTTACAGCACAATACTACCAAAAACATTTCTGATCCAAGTGAGACCATGTTAAATTCATCATAAAACACAACAGGCGTTCTGAGGAGCAGAAGAAAGTTACACATACAACCCCTTTAGATTAAATTGGTCAAGTGACTATTTTTGGTCATTTCTACATGCATTACAAGACAGTGACAACAACAGTTACAGTGAGGACAGTGAAGCAACAATCTCAGGTCCAAAGTGGTCTACAGGGTCTGTAAAATTCTGACTGTTACCACTAGGGATGGGAATTGAGAACTGGTTCTTTTTGAGAACCGGATCCCAGTAGCTCGATTCTTTGGAGTTGTTTTCCTGCCTGCTTAACAATTCTGCTTATTGATTCCACCTACGTTACGCATGTGTGATGACGTCATGCGTAGCCAACATGGCGTTGAGGCAGAAACGGGCTAAAAAGACGACACCAGGTCCACTTGGAACACTTGCAAAGCTTCCATTTCTTCAAAAGGGTGGAATCCCTCCAATATGTTCAAACATTTGTCCACAGCATGTGATTCATTTACAGGAATGTCACGTATTTGATTCGCTACTTAGTGACGCTTGTGAATCTAGCGGCAGAGTGAAAACCAGGCCATCATCCGGGCCCAGTTCTGGTTCCGGTGCGGGCAACAAACATCATACCCCCTCAAATACAAGTTTCTGAAGGTAGGGGAAAGGAAATGAGGTGCACAACAATGGGAGATGGTCCAAGTCAAACCGGTTCGAGGTAGTAGAAATGCGGCAATAGAGGAATTAGTAAAATGTCTTTAATTTCACTTTCACCCCTCCCCCAAACCGGGTCTGGTGTCATCTGTTATTATTAATATTTGTACATATTGTGTATATTATATTTTCTATGTAGAGATGGAAATATAAAAGACAGTTAATGCAAACACATCCGTTTGTACTCTTTTATTCCCTCACTCAATGAGAATCGATAAGGAATCGGATCGATAAGCAAAACTGATAATGGAATCAGAATCATTAAATTCTTATCGATTCCCATCCCTAGTTACCACCTTCAAATCCCAGTTTAAGACTTATTTATTCAGACAGGCCTACCCAATTTCATAATTTCACTTTTATCTGCTGCCATTTTATGTACCTTTGTGTTTTATAAATGTGTGTAATTTTAATTGGGTTTTATTTATTTTAACAACTTTGTACAATGATCTTGAGTGTCCTGAAAGGCGCCTATAAATGAAGTGTATTATTATTATTATTATTATTATTATTATTATTATTATTATAAAGGTCCACCTCTACCTGAACAGTGAGTGTACCTGCTTTGTTAGGTACCATGAAGTAATGATACTAATATAAGGAATGATGTTCAAAGGGATAATATGGGTGTTGACACCTTACATGTGATTTTCATGTATTTTTTATATAAACTGTTTGGATTTTTTTGTTGCTACTCATAGGTAAGGAACCAAATATGGTAACTTGTTCAGCATGGCGGTG
Source organism: Sphaeramia orbicularis (assembly GCF_902148855.1). Classification (NCBI taxonomy): domain Eukaryota; kingdom Metazoa; phylum Chordata; class Actinopteri; order Kurtiformes; family Apogonidae; genus Sphaeramia; species Sphaeramia orbicularis. The sequence continues at coordinate 27,374,330 of NC_043972.1, read as the reverse complement.
CAGTGGATAGCACCTCACACCAAGAAGGTCCTGAGTTCGATTCCAACACCAGGAACCTTTCTGTATGGAGTTTACATGTTCTCCCTGTGTTTGTGTGGGTTCTCTACAGGTACCAAAGACATGCACTAGTAAGTTTAATGGTATAGGTGTGACTGTGACTGGATGTTCGTCTCTGTATGTCCAGGTCATTATTGAAAATGAGAATCAATTCTGAACTAACTTACCCACTTAAATAAAGGTAAAAAAAAAAAATAAATTATTAGCCTTGATTTTCTACTAGGGCTGTCAAAATTAACGCATTAACGCGGATTAATCCATCATCATGATTAATCTGATTAAAGATGCTAACACAATTAACCCATCTGCGGCACTGAATGACTCTGAATGTCTCTACCAACGCATTTGGGGAAGTTTGTCCAAGTAAAGTTAGCGTTAGCATGAACAAATGGGCAGTTGATCCGGTAGTGACAGGCAGCACAACCAACCCATAAAGATGGAAGACGCTAAACAGCACGTTGGCCCTCTGGATGGAAATATGAGGACAAAAAACAAAGATGGAACAGTTGACCAACATAAAGTATTATTCATACACTGGAGGAAGGAGTTATTTTTTCACCGCAGCACTTCCATCTTAACCCTTTCATGCATGAATTATGAGAACCTTAATCGACATTTATTTCCTGAGTGTTTTTATTCCTCTTTAGGCATGAAAAAAACAATGTGACTGAAAATTTTCTTATGAACCTATTTTTCATGGAGTTAAAAAAATGTCAGCTTGACACCATGCGTTAAATTCTGGAAGCAAAGAAACATGGATTTACTGATATATCATGTGAAAACTATGAAATAAAAACCTTTTTAATGCTGCTAATCTGCTGTTTTCTCACATTTTAACAAACTCTAATACTAGTCATTACACACTTCATGGAAATAATTTGCAAAAAAAAAAAAAAATTGTTAAAAAAAAAAGTTAATTGCAGTTTAGTAACAATAACAAGCTATTTATTTATTTATTTATTTATTTATAGTTTAGTTTATTTTGAATATGCAACAAAACAAAGTAATCTTACTTAGTTCTTAGGAAAAAAACAGGTTGTAAGAGGTCATGGAAGAAAACAAAAAAACAAAAACAAAACTTATACATATACATGACCTCATTTGCACATTCTAAAAGGAGTGGAGGAAGTATAATTTATTTAATCCCACCCCTTCAACACTCAAACATGTTAGTGCAGATCAGGTTTATCAAGAACAGCAAAGTTACAGTAATGGTATGAATGTCAGTGTATGGGGTGATGTATAAGTGTCCACTGTGTTGACTGATATGGAACTAAAACAATAAAATCCATGAATATACAAGAGAACAGCTGGAGAAGAACTGTCCACTGGAGTGACCAGTATGCATGAAAGGGTTAAAATAACACATTAACATGAAGTATACATTAGTCGAGGATTCTGCTAGCACTTCGGCTAACATGTTGCCCAGCTTGCGACAAACACGTTAAGTGCACATATATTCCCTTCTTTCTTGAGTCTGTTAGCTCATGCAAAATGAAACACGATTAACACAAATTAAAAATGAAGACATTTAATCATGATTAATCGAAATTAATCCACAGCAACCCTGTGATTAATTTGATAAATAGAATTGTATCATTTGACAGCACCATTTTCTATATAACAATAAAAAATAGTAATAAATAAAAGTAATAAAATCTTATGTCTTCCAGTAACACACTAAGGTTGAAATTTTGAATTCCAGAGTATTTCTGTGAGTGCCCTATAAAAAGTTAAGAACGAACAGAAAAACTCAAACAATGCTCGTATCTACAATGGGAACACCATTCATGCGCATCAAACCTCAGCTGTTTGTTGTAGCCTTTTGGCAATACAGCTCTACTGAATCGATGAACCATAACTTACTGTACTTTGAGCTGTTTCTGGACATTTCTGAACACTGCCTGGGCCTGACAAACTGGAAATGGGTTTGGCTCAGTTGAGTCTTCATTTCATTCATGTCTCTCCCGATCTTCTTCTTATTCCTCATATCCTTATCCCTGCTCTTCACATCAGAGTTCAGGGATCTCTGGATCGAGTCAAGCCCCCTTTGGCTATTCCCCTTGATTTGTTCTGTCTCCTTATCCTTCACTGCCAACTTTCTGTCAGCCTCACTCCTGACCTCTGTGTTCATCTGAGGCTGAACACTAAAAAACTTGGATGACTTAGATATGATGGAAATAAATCAATGTGATGAAATACATAAGGGAGATGATGCCATGTATACAGTTTGTTATGGATTAGAGCTAGAAAGAAGCAATAACATTTTCAGTAACTGAAATTATATTGAAAAAACTATATTATGATGTTGTGTCATTTAAAGAGTCAAAACAAAACATCTACAGTTTTTTTTTTCTGCTCCCACAAGACATAAACTGATATACTATTAGTCCTTTTGGAGAGTTTTTCCTCATAAGTACAGAGGATCAGTTTTTAATTGTACCGATTGTAAAGCCCTTTGAGGTGAATCATTGGTTTGTGATACAGGGCTGCATATAAATTAAATAACTGAACTGATCTTACAGAGTAATATGTACATTTCATTGGACTGTATTTATTTACAGCTACAAAACCTGTTATTACCCCACCCCCAAAAGGGTGGGCAAGGGGTTTTGTTTTTGGTTTGATTTGTTTCTTTGATTGTTAACGCTCTAGCAGCAAAACTATTGGTTGAATTCGTACCAAATTTGGTTTATATATTGCCAGTGACCAAGAATAGATGTCATTACATTTTGAGAATAGTAGGTCAAAGTTACAATTTTTTGCGAATTTTTTTAATTTATATTTTTTCCTCATTTACCGTATTTTCCGGACTATAAGCCGAACTCACCCCATCTCCAACATCTCACCATCGCTTCATTGTTGCCAAGCTTACGTGCAGCAGCTCTGTTTCCTTTTTCGTCAGCTGGGTCGATCGTTAGCCCAGAAAACACAAATTAGCTGCATCATTTTAGAGCCACAGGTTCACAGTGTGTGGAAAAAAGTAGCGGCTTATAGATCGGAAATTACGGTACTTAAAATGGGCAAAATTTCACATGTCTATAGCAGCAATACTATTGAAATTGGGTTTATAGATTGCCAGTGACTCAGAATAGATGTGGTTACATTTTAGGAAAAGTAGGTCAAACCTCAAATTTTTTTTAGAATTTTTTTTTTTTCTTCCATTTACTTATAATGGGCGAAATTTCAAATGTCTATAAAAACATAAATTTGGTTTCAATTTACTTCCAACTTGGCACATATATAGACACAATTGATATGCTGACATCAGCACAGGCATAGACATGATGACATCAGCTGGATCCATGCCAAAATAAGCTACAATGCATGTGACGGGGCGGGGTTTGTTTTGCAAGGCACCACTTGTTGTACTGAGCTCCATTTTTCCCATGTCATTAATTCACCTGCAGTCTTTTCAAAATATTTTTTTCATTTTCTCACCTTAACCCTGTCTCTTTTTTTGCTTTTCCACTACTGGGATCAGTTCATCTTACATCAACTTAGCATGACTTGTTTTTTTGCTGTTCCCGCTGCACGAGAGATATGTACATTGGTTGCCATGGTTATGGAATGACTTCTCATGTCATCTCGCGATAATAAATAAACAAATCATCGCATTTCTGATTTAATGGAAAAACCGACTTTACGCACTTCTGTTTTTTCAACATTTAGTAAATACTGATAAGGCTTCGCGCAGCTGTCCAATGGAAAAGCGACTATTGTTGCGTTGGTTGTAGGTACAACTGCACTAAAGACGACATCACAATAATTCAGCTTGTGTTACACTGCTATGATGACCACCCACACTGAGGGAATACGATACCCGCAGTGGAAATGCAATGAGCTGGAGGTCAACCAAGCCAAGCCATGCCAAGTTTAGGCAATTTCAGTTGATACCAACAGTGGAAAAGCAACATTTGTCTGCTATGAATATATCAGTGAAAAGTGAGTAATGATGGGAAAGCTGTGGTGTGTTGTCTTTCCTTGACATGTTTGGTGCACTCCTCCACTGGGCTACACTTTACTAGTTTCTCTTCAGAAATTAAACAGAATTTTAACAGATTTCACAGGAACAGTCATGTGTTGTAGGGGTATAGTCTGTGGTTTGTTCTGTAGGATTCACTAATTTCTTAATGTTTGGACAGTGACACATGACAGTAGGTGTTTCATTGTTTAATCCTTATGGCTGGATATTACCTTTAATTAAAGCTGTCAGTCTCTTACCTTATAATTACTGTGTCATTTCATGTTCAGTAATGTAATAACTGTAGGGCAGCAAAACATCTAACAATGTGTCATATCCCAAATCCGTATGGAGCCCAGCAAATTACTTTCCATTGACTTAAATCTGAAATGCACTCTTGTGCATCGTTAATGGGCTTGACAGTGATTTCACCCTGGATGATTAGTTAATAGTCATAAGGTTTGGTAAAGACCATCTGCAAGAACAAAGCGAAGAGTTTTATGAAATGATAGAAGTGAATTGTAATAGTCCAATAGTTTTCTTCACATATTGTAAAAATCATTTGGGAATATGGCGTCACACTGCTTGTGAGAATGATAAAACTAGAGACAAGGTCAAATCTAATTGTGGAAAGGCTTAGACACTGACTGAGGGAAGGAATATGTGGGAAAGAAATATGTTTTCATGTCATCGGCCCCGAGGGTGAGGTTTTATTTTTACTAGTGTTGTAAAAGTTGATGTTGAACTGATCTGATATTTACCTCTCATGTGAGTTCATCATTGGACCTTTCAGTTGATATAACAACTATTTTGTGAGTCCCTTACTACAAACTACAAACTGAGTGATGGTCTATACTATTAAAGTAGAGGACACAATACCTTGTTGGCATAGTGATATATTGCAAGACAGTTGCAAATGCGGCGAAGCAATTTTGTTTATAACTGTGTAACATATGTACCTATCAACACATCTTTTTTAGGATGGAAGGTGCGGTGTCATAGTTTTATGGCTTGGTCACATTCCAAATCCTTCTGACACGATGGCTACTATGTTGAGACTGTTAGTATTATTAATAACACATAAGTCATTAAAGTGGTGGACTCTGCTGCCTTCTGTCTTTTCCTTATAGCTACAACAGTGGTAACCCCCCCCCCCCCCTAAAAAAAACTGATTAATGAACTTGGTGTTCACTTGGATGAAATGATATTTTCTTCAAAATCTATGACTCACCTTTATAAGCAAAACTTGGTTCCAGATTAGACAAGCACTTCCAGGATTTAATCAGCAAAACCAACTTGGTACCAGATGGCTCAGAAGAACTTCGAACAAGCTCCCGACGACAGCCAATAAAAATCCTCAACTGTCCAGACTAACTGGACCCAACCAGACCTGGTGGATCCATTACCATCAAACAATGAGTCTAAAACTTCCTCCTTAATTTAATTTAAGAGCCAATTTAGAGTTCAAAAGTGCACTTTAATAAGTTGCTGCTGTTATAAAAATCCTGGGATTCAGTTCAGCCTTGCATCATTATACTGTATTCCATAAATATAAATCATGCACAAATAAAAGAGGCCAGGTTTTCTGGAACTCCATAAAGTTCAGTCTTGTGTGACTGAGGATTATTTTTCTAATCACAGAATAACATTATCTCACCTGCTAGCAAGGCTGCCAAACAACAGGTGATTGCACAAGAATACTGAGGCCAAAAATGCAGGGAGCTACTGAGCCACTGTTAGTAACCTGAAAGACCCTTCCATTAGATAATTATTGCAGTGATTAATATGTTTCAGATGCAACAAGTTCTTTAACTTATTAATTAATGCACTGAGGAGTCTCTTATTTTTTTAAACAACTATTAGTGTGTATGGAGAGCCCGAAGATTGGACTGTGTTTCAATTGAAAAAAGGTAAAGTGGTCTGATAATTCCACATTAACCCTGTTCCAGAGTGATGGGTGCATCAGGGTAAGGGGGTGGTGGTGGTGGTGGGGGTTAATTACCCATCATGTCTAGTGCCTACAGTGCAAGCATGTGGGGGTAGTGTTATGATCTGGAGTTGCTTCAGGTAGTCAAGTTTAGGTTCAACAACATTATGTATCTATAAAATGACCAGGTCTAAACATAGGTGGATTTTTTCTTTGCTGATGACACTGGAGTATTCTAAAACAATAATATCAGTTTTCATGGGAAATTATGAAAGAGCTTACGGCGCATGAGACATCATTTCCACACATGGATTGGCCTCCACAGACTCCAGATCTAAACCTCATTGAGAATATTTGGGATGTCACAGAAAAGACGTTATACAGTGTCCATATTTTCCATCATCAGCGCAAGATCTTGGCAGACGCATAATGCAACTCTGGATGGGAATAAATGTGGCATTGCAGACATGATACCACGGTTAAAACATCCTGTAATCAAAGATAAGGCACGCTAACGAACTACTGCAAAATATTAATGCAGTGTATTATTCTGATTTTGTTGAATGTAGACCCAATCCATAAGGCTTATGTAATGTTAAATAAGTGACTAGAAAGCATGTAAAGCAGGAGTCTAAACATGCGGCCTGGGGGCCAAAACTGGCCCGCCAAAAGGTCCAATCTGGCCCACAACATTAATTTGGGAAGTGCAAAAATGACACTGAAGATATTAACAGTCAAGGGTGTCAAACTCATTTTAGTTCAGGTTCCACAAACAGACCAATATGATCTAAAGTAAAATAACAGCATAATAACCTATGAACAGTGGTAACTCCATTTTTCTAGGTTCTAGGTTCAACTGGACTACTTTTGCTCTTTTGAAGCAAAACTAGTCCAGTTGAACCTCAAAGGACTAACAAGAAGAACAATGACCTGGGCAAATGAGAAACTGAAGGAGAAATTGTTCTTATTTTAGTTCCAAACTCCAAATTTTATAAAAATGTTATGCTTGTTACCAAATGTTTGTGTAATGTGTGTAATGCACATGTATAAATGATAAGTTGAGACATAATATTGTTAAAACTGCACTTAATTTCTTACAAGTTTCAGTTTTTTCAGGTTATTCATGTATTTTTTTTAATAAAGGATAGTTTGGAAATGTTAATATTTTCATAATTTAATGTTTTTATTGCACTAAAACAAAGAGAAAACACTTTTCATTATTTATAGGTTATACACTGCAAAAATGTAAATCTGAGTATATTTTTCTCATTTCTAGTCAAAATATCTCATCACACTTAAAATAAGACATAATCACCTAAAGAGTAACTTGTAAGTGAGATATAAGAACTTATTTTTAAACAATAGATTTAGAAAATCTTATTAGAAATCTTACCAAGATAATTTTCACTTGTTCCAGATTTTTAGACCATAGATCTTGAAAATTTTTATTCAAGAAATCTTACCAAGAACATTTTCATTTGTTCCATTGGCAGATTTTTTTTGCTTAATTCAAGATTTTTTTGCTTAATTCAAGCAAAAAAAAAATCTGGAACAAGTGAAAATTATCTTGGTAAGATTTCTAATAAGATTTTCTAAATCTATTGTTTAAAAATAAGTTCTTATATCTCACTTACAATGTTACACAAACATTTGGTAACAAGCATAATATTGTTAAAAAAAAATGGAGCTTGGAACTAAAATAAGAAAAATTTCCCATTAAATTTCTTTTTATTATCACTTATTTTTAAATGTGACGATATATTTTGCCTAGAAATAAGAAAAATACACTTGGTAAGATTTGGATTTTTGCAGTGTGATGCTATTACTTTACTAGTCCGACCCACTTAGAATAGAATAGAATAGAATAGAATAGAATAAACTTTATTGTCATTGTACTCATGTTACAATGAAATTATGCAGGCCTCCCCCCCCCAGTGCAATCTAGCATGAACAAGATAAAAACACAATAGTATATAAATAAGACTTAGAAGAAAAATATAGTGATAATAAGAATATTAAAATAGATATTTAGGTATAACGGTTAAGAACTTAAAAGCTTTAAAAGTTAAAAGTACTTGAGATCCAGTTGGGCTGGAAGAGATGAGTCTGACACCCCTGATGTAAAACAATGCACTCACATCAAAGCTCATAACCAACATTGTTATAATCTTCAACACTATTATCATCTTATCATTGTATCTGAAAAGCAAACCTCCAAAAAATGTGCCGGTGAAAAGGAAGATGAACCAGACATGAATCTGACCAAATAAGGGGAAAAAAACCCCCAACAAAATACTTGAAAAATACTGTCATTGTTGTCTGATATTCCAGATGTTCCCTGTGTATCACGGCCTTAGGAAACGCACACATTTCCTGTTTGTTATCTAAGCGAATAATATGCAGGAAAAGAGACAGGACAAACCTCACCACATACCCACTGACACGTCCCTATAAACATGCACACACCCAAAGTACGACACACACACACATACACACACAGGGTGCAAGAAATAACCAAAACCCAAATAATACTGTAATTGTTCCTGCTGTCTCAGATGTTCTCTCCCTCTCTGTCTCTCATAATAAAAGCCTGTCTGACAGACCGGTGCAGTATATGTGCAGCACAGGAGGGAGTCTTCTATTGCTGCTGAACACAAAATTGTATTATTGAAGGCCAGAACCACCACAGCGCCTTCTTATTCTTCCCCCTGTGTCTGTCCTTATATTAGAAATGTTTTCACTTGCCAATAAAAGCATAATGCCGTCTTATACATGCAGCATTTGCAAGTGAATTGCGGTGCCCCATATTGCCTCTGATGGTAATCAGAAAAAACATTGTGCTATGAGAGAAAAGCATGACCAGTCCAATATCGAGTGTGATTGTGCTGAATGTTATCTGATGGAAATGTTGGAAATAGAGGCATACTGTATGGGAACTGAATGCCATGCTGCTTGGCCATATGGGTAGCAATAAGATACAGGCATATGAAACAGCAGGAACAAATTATTCTTAAATTATAGCCATAGCAACTGCTTGTAAGTAAATGGGACAAGCATATGGTGTGGAATAAGTTAAGAGTGTGTTATATGGGAAATATAGTTAAATTGTTTATGAAGGAATGTGTGTGTTGTCAGTGAACAGCATATCAATTCTCTTTCTCTCTGTCTCATTTGTGTCATCTCATTTTCATCCCAATCAAGCTTCCATTTCACATTTCATTCTTATCTCCCCACTGCCTCAGCCTATTATTATTTCCCCTGTTTGTGCTTCTCAGTCTCTCCTACTCGCTTTATACTTTACTCTTGATCTCTCTGTGTGATTTCTTTCCTTTCCTATACACTATCTCTCTGTTTCATCTAGTGTTGCTCTCTTACCTCTTGCTTTTTTTTTTTTTTTTTTTTTCCTTTACCCACAGAGTATATTTTGATTCCGTGTTGCACAAGGCGTATTTTATACAGCAGCATCTCCGGTAATGCAACTTAATTATGAGGAAATAAGAATTCCAATTACAGATGTGCAAATTTATTCCTTTAAAACCTTAGAAATTGCACCACCTTACCTCGCCTACACCCATTAATGGGATTTTTTTTTTTTTTTTTTTTCACTCCTTCCTGACATTTCAAACAGTGACAATCAGGTGACAGGAGCATATATGCTGACTAAAATAACAGCAAACACTCAACAGAGTTAAAAGGAAGGGGCAGAGCGAGGAGGAAATATGGTTGACAGGAGTGGAAAATAAGAATAAAAATAAAAAGATATGACTTTGAAATAGAATCGGGTACGAAAGATTGAAAATAAGTGACGAGACTTAAAGAAACAGCGACCGAAAATAAAAGGATTAAATGATTGATGAATACGCTTAGAACTGTCAATAATCACTGTGTTTATGTTCTTTAGATGCTCCCGACACACACTGATCAAACACTGTAAACCACCTGAATTAAAGAAAAACACTCCCACGAACATCGTCTTTCAACTAACTGAACAATAACTGCAGGGAAAACGGATAGTCTATATATAATACGACGGGGAAGAGAGAAGATGCGAACAGACAAAAACAATATGCAAAACAGCTGGAGATAAACTCTGCAAAAACCCACAAGAGTGCAACTGGTGACTGGTACATGCACTTCTTTTTTTTTTTTTTTTTTTCTCCTTTTCCTCTGCTTCTATGTTCTGGCATCTGTTTTGACCCAGTAAACTCAGCAGTGAACCTGAATGACTGTTTCTGATTCGCTGCATATGTGTCAGTCAGTCACATGACCACACACACACCCTCCTTTAAAGCACCGCCTTCTAATCTGAGGATGCAGAAAAAGGCTGAAAAATCCTGAGCATGAGGATCGGAGAGGAAATAATTCAGCCTCTGACATTTTTCACTGTCTTATTTTTTTTCTCCTCTCCTCCCTTCCCTTTTTTTCTCCTCTCCTCTCCTCTCCTCTCCTCTCCTCTCCTCTCCTCTCCTCTCCTCTCCTCTCCTCTCCTCTCCTCTCCTCTCCTCTCCTCTCCTCTCCTCTCCTCTCCTCGTTTCTTCTCGTTTCTCCTTTCCTCTCTTCCCCTCCTCTCCTCCCCTCTCCTCTCTTCCCCTCCCCTCTCCTCCTCTCCTTTCTTTTTTCTCCTCTCCTCTCCTCTCTTCCCTTTTTTTCTCCTCTCCTTTCCTCCATTTTGTTCTCCTCTCTTCCCCTTTTTTTCTCCTCTCCTTTCCTCCATTTTTTTCTCCTCTCCTCTCCTCTCTTCCCCTCCTCTCCTCTCCTCTCTTCCCTTTTTTTCTCCTCTCTTCCCTTTTTTCTCCTCTCCTCTCCTGTCTTCCCCTCTCCTCTCCTCATTTCTTCTCGTTTCTCCTTTCCTCTCTTCCCCTCCTCCCCTCTCCTCCTCTCCTCCCTTTTTTCTCCTCTCCTCTCTTCCCCTTCCCTCCCCTCTCCTTGTTTCTCCTCATTTCGCCTCTCCTCTCCTCCTTCTCCTCTCTTCCCTTTTTTTCTCCTCCTCTCCTCTCCTTTTCCTCTCCTCCCTTCCCTTTTTTTCTCCTCCCCTCCTCTCCTCTCCTCTCCTCTCCTCTCCTCTCCCTGGCTCTCTGTCTCCCTCTTTTGCCTCCCCTCACACTCTTCTTTTCACCACTTTAACCATAATTCATCATAACACTGCGTACTAAAATATATTTTCAGCCGCTCTTTTAAGCAATTCTCTGTTCAATAAAACCACTTATGGAAGCTGTTGTAGCAGCATATATTGATTGATTACATTTCCAAAAACCTTGCAGTAACTCAAGATCTGTTTTTGATATCATTATTATTATTATTATTATTATTACAGTCAAATCAAGTCCAATCAGTAAAAATATATTCTATGTTTTTATACACGCTGTTGCCCACAAAGTTAGTTTACCTCTTCTCATAAAATGATTGTGACAGTATGATTTATTGTTGATAGATAAAGTGTCAGTCCAACACTGAAATAGCAGAATATACACAATATAATTATTGCACCATGCTGTAATGACATATGATACATTTATACTTTATTAGTGTTAATATAGATATATTTAAGACTAACTTCTATCTATTTTGATCTGTTTGTGACTTCCAAATGAGTTTTTCTCTGTATTTTTACCTAATGGTTATTAATCATGATTTATTATAATATACCATAACACCCATAAAGTTAGAATGACATATTTTTACACGTTCCCATAAAATGATGATGACATTTTGATTTATTTTTCATAGATAAAATGTAACTTGGACTCGATATGTAATCATTGGACCCTGATGTGTATTAACCCTTTCATGCATGAATTATGAGAATCTTCATCAAGATTTTTTGTCTAGAGTGTTTTTATTTCTCCTTAGGCATGAAAAAAACAATGTGATCGAGTTTTTTTTTTTTACGTAGTTACAAAAATTTCCACTCAGCTACACCATGCATTTTATTTTTGAAGCAAAGAAAGACAATATTTAAAACCCAATAGGGTGATATGAAAACAATGAAATTAAAACATTGTTAATGGCTGCTAATGTAATGTTTTCTCACATTTTAACATATTCTAATACTAGTTATTACTCACTTCATGGAGGTAATATGCAAAAAAAAAAAATAAAAAAAAATCTTTTTTGTTTAAAAACAAAACAAAACAAAAAAAACCTGGTAATTACAGTCTAACAATTAACAGTTGATTTACACTCAAACGTGTTACTGCAGATCAGGTTTATCAAGAACAGCAAAGTTATAGTAACGGTATGAATTGCAGTATATGGGATGATGCATAGGCAGCTGGTATGGAACTAAAACAACAAAACCCATGAATATACAAGAGAACAGCTGCAGAATAACTGTCCACTGTAGTGACCACTATGTGTGAAAGGGTTAATAGGAATAAAAAAATGAATGTGAATAAAAACACATTCAGCTTTATGGGTGTAATATGAGAAATAAAAGAAAATAGAGAAATGCATGCCTCAAATATATATTCCAGTACAGATTCAGCATTGCTTTAAGTTGGAAAATGCATATGTTGGTTGTGCAGTACCAGCTTTATTTTTTGTTTATTTTTTTGTTTTATTTATAATGCAGAGCTGTTTCTAACAATCTGCTATTAAATAAAAGTGGAACATTAATAAGCTACAGGACTAAAAATTCACATATCGGTAAACAAAACTCATGTTTACTTATTTATTTCTTCATGCACATATGCTATAGCTCTACGGTGGAAGGAAAACTAAGTCAGCGTTGCATATTTAGTTCCAGTGAAGCAGCTTTTTTCAACTCAATGAGCCGCTCCAACCTGCCCTGTCATTGGAAGCACTTTATTTACTGCGTCTGCTCACAGTTCAGCTCCACACACAGTCAGATCTGCTCCACTTTCCAACGACGCAGCTGTTTTTTCTCCTATTTTCCCCAATCTTCATCCTTTCCTTCCTCTTTCTTTCTTCATTCCCTCCTCCTTTCCTTGCTTTACTATCTTGTATTACTTAACCTTCAACTCTTCTGGTTGTTTTCCCATGCTGTCATGTCCACAGCTGCAAAAGAACCTGGAAACTCTATCCTTCTCCTGTCCTCCCTCCTTGGCCTTGGCTCTAGTGGAAAGACCCTTGTTAATTGTGTTATGTAACACTGTAACACACTAATGAAGAATTCTTTTTAACCCATGAAGACCCAAACCACCACTGGCCGCCATAAGCATCTACTGATCTAAAATATTCAATACCTGTTGATCCACTCATCCTATCGATACATGTAAATAATTGATGTAAAATACAGTTTGTCATTTTTTCACGGTCATCAAATATGACCCATTTGGATGTTCAAAGGCTCTGTAGTTACCATGGAAACACCGTCATCTTCTACAAAATTGATTCACCAGTAAAACCCATGGAGCTGGATCAATGATAGTGGATGGACACACTTAGTTTATGTTCAGTTAATGATAGATTTACTAAAAAATGTCACTTTTTCTTCAGTTTTCTCACTTTTTTGTATTTATTTGTGAAAGTTTTTCAACAGATACAAAAACAAAAAAACAGAACAAACAGGTCGTGAGGTGACAATCGCATTGTTTGGACAAACAACACAATTTTTACACTTAATGCAGGGGTGTCAAACATGCGTCCCGGGGGCCAAATCCGGCTCACCAAAGGGTCCAGTCCAGCCCATGGGATGAATTTGTGAAATGCAAAATTTGCATTAAGATATTAACAATCCTTTTAGTTCAGGTTCCACATTCAGACAAATTCAATCTCAGGTGAGCACAACCAGTCAAATACTATCATAATAACATATGAATAATGACGCCTCCAAATTTTTCTGTTTGTAAATGTAAATATTTTCATGTATTTACACTAAAACAAAGTATAATTTTGCAAAAAATGTGAATAACCTAAACAAATATGAACAACCTGAAATGTTTTAAGAGAAGTAAGTACAATTTTAACAATATTCTGTCTGTTATTAAATGTTTTGTGTATTTGTAGATCCACTGTGATCTGTAAGTTATAATGCACATGTGTAAATGATAAATTGAGGCAGAATATTGTTAAAATTATGCTTATTTTTTCAGTTTGTTCATGTTATTCACATCTTTTGAAAAGATAGTTTGTAGATGTAAACCTGTTCATAATGTAAATTTACTTTTTTCGCTCTAAAACATAGAGAAAAGTTTGGAGTTGACATTATTTATATATTATTATATTATTATTTTACTGGTTCGGTCCATTTCGGATCAAATTTAGTTAAATGTGGCCCCTGAACTAAAATGAGTTTGACACCCCTGACTTAATGGTTTACATGTTTGTCTCACAGGTTATGTAAACGCGCCATTTTTCCCAACATTCTTCACCCAAGTCTTTCTGCAGTCATATTGTGTAGGTCATCTGTTCTGTTAAATGGAGATGTTTTACTGTTTTCTTTGTTTTTTTTTCTTGCATTTTTAATTTCTTTTTTTCCACACATATCACATCATCACACATCAAATACTAACATTAGAGCATTGGTAAATTACCCACCCGTAACCAGAAGGGGTCTTCTCGATTGATATAGTGGGGTTTTTTTTGTTTGTTTTTTTAAGTGAGTATCCACATATATAATATATACATACACCATAAGTATCTACACAGAGGTGTCTAATCATAATATACACACATACATACATACATAAGGTATGTGATCATTATCTTTTCAGTGTGAATCCTCTTGGTCTTTAATCTTTGAAATCTAAAGATTCCAGGTATTTGCTCCATTTCAAATGACTGTTTTCTCTGTTTTGAAAAAATAACCTTTAAATTGACTGAGTTTTCATGAACATCTAAATTAAATATAGAAATTAAATCCAGGAAAATAGATGATTTCCAGTGAAAAATGCAAAATACGGATGATAATATTAAAATAAATAGTGATAAATCACTTAAGAAAGGTTAAATAGAGAGAAAAATTCCTTTGGGAACGGACATAAAAGTAACACTGGGTCTTTATGGGTTAAAAGCATATGTTTAATTTATTTAAGTCTTGACAACTTACTTCTTGTGCATGCCAAATGAAGTGAATGCACTTCTTTCCAGACTTTGTCTTTCATGATCTTCACCCATACTTTACATAATCTCCTTCATACATTATCTATTCTTCTTTATTCTGTCTGCTTTATGTGCAGCCTAATGAGAAGGTAGATCTTATCTGCAAGTGCTTGGCCTGCAACTTTTGACCCAGTAATTCTTAATACTGCTGGCTTTTATACAACACAGTAATAGCTATGACTAAAGGACCTTTTTATGGGTTTGTTGTTAGTTCAGATGCTATCTTTCTTTATTTTCCTGTACTTTTCAGCAGTTAAACTGTGGTGCAACATAACTGATCTGGATCTGGTAAATGAGCCTTAGA